>NW_025848481.1:415753-426900 GCF_002878395.1 Capsicum annuum | reverse complement strand
GACAAGGGGACAAACATTTGAGTTCTCTTAAACACATCTGAGCTTTAGTATTTTAAATTATTTTCCAACATATATCCTATATGTTTGATAATTTTCAACAGATGAGTCATCTATTGCAACAACTTAGTCATTCGTTGCAACACATGTGTATATTTGTTTGATAATTTTCAATAGATGAGTCATTTATTGCAACAGGTTAGTCATCTATTGCAACATATGTCTATATTTGTTTGGTCATTTCCAAGAGATGTCTTTATCTGTTTGGTCATTTTCAACAGATTACTCATCTTTCGCAACATGTTAGTCATCTATTGATTCATATTAAGCCATTATATTAGTAATAAATAAATTTATTTAACTAGAATTAAACATGAATTAATAAGTTCAATCACAGTTTAAATTAATGTCATGGTGATTGCACTATCAACTGTCTGTTCGTCCTAAGTAGAGTGATCAATTGACCAATTTTATTTTAAATGATTAAAACCAAACCATAATTAGAAATAACTATATTGATTTAACTAAAATTAAAGATGAATTAGTATGTTGACTTACAATTTCAATTAATTTTATAGTAATTACATGATCAACTAAGTGTTTCGTCTTAAGTAGAATGATCAATTGATCAATTTTATTTGAAATAATTAAAATCAAGCAATTATTAGTAATAATTAAATTAATTTAACTAAAATTAAAGATGAATTGATAATTTTAATTACGATTTCAATTAATCTCATAGTTAGTAATTACATGATCGTCTAAGTGTATTCGTCTAGAGTAAAGTGTTAATTGACCAATTTTATTTGAAATGATTCAAATTAAGATATTATTAGTAATAAATACATTGATATAAGTAAAATTAAAGATGAATTTATAAGTTCAATTACAATTTCAATTATTCTAATATTAATTATACGATCATCTTAGTGTGTTCGTTCTGAGTAGAGTGATCAATTGACTAATTGTAATTCCCTACACTTTCCTAAGCTAGAAAACGCACCGTTGTTCGTATATGTGAAAACTCCAATTTTCTAAGCCATATTTGGGCACCTAAATTACCAAGATTACCCTAGTTATAAGAGATCTTATGATGTAATAAGTATGGTTATATGAGTCACTTAAGGTAGTACAAGCTAAGAGTTTCGAAATCCATCAAGTTTTAGTGTTTGAATTCACAAGGGTCATCTTTGAATGAGCATAAATTGATAAATATGTGGTATTTCTGCATATTTCTACCTGCAGAATTATAGAGAATTGAATTAGATCTCCAACGATACAATTTTCACCAAAATTCGACACCCAAGCTAGAAGTTATGACTTTGTGAAGTAGAGTGTGTTGCCTAACCAGTCGCACATGGCCACTGGAAAGCATATGCGGCGCCTATGTAAATATATGTGATATCCTATGCGGCGCATAGCTTATGGTTTCAAGTGACTTAAACACTCCGTTTTTGATTATTTTCAGGGCAATTAAGTCTTTTGGCACTCCTTACACACCCTTAAACTTAACCTTACGAATTTAATAGACTATAAACACATCATAACCCTATTATCAATCTAAGTTCATCATCCAAGAGAACTAAAGAAGAAAAACAACTAGGGTTACACAATCAACATTGAGTGTCCAATCTTTCAATGAATCCGTTACCATAAAGGTATGTGGGGTTTTCAACAAGAACATCCTTTCGTTCTTGTGCCCAAAAATTTGTATTATTTTACGAAGATACATGATTTTACTTGTTTAATTATGAATTTGAGATGAAAACTATTATCCTATATTCTTGTTCAACAAACTATGATATTTTTGTTATGTCTTAAAGATAAATTCCTTGAGTTTTGATGTTAATATCATATTTTAAGTTGAATTTCCAGATTTGCATATCAGTTATACTTGCTTGCTATACAAAGTATGAATCTTGAAATGTTTTGCTCAAGTGTTGATCTATGGGATTTAAACCCTCTTTGAGATTATGATCTTTGGTGAAGTAATGTATTATACACACCTTGATATTTGAATGATTTGACCTTTTGGTCTTGAAAGAGTTATTTTTTAACTCGAATGAGAAAAGAAATCCACATATTGATTTATTATGAAAAGGGTAGCAAGATGGCTCCCGTTGTGAATTGTTGAACTGTTTATTAGTGAATTTTCTTTTGAAAAGATCTAAGCTTAGTCTGGGAGTAGTCTTTAGCACCGAGCAGGAGGTATAGCTGTTTTGGTACTTCCCTAGAACTACGTGGCCCCATAAGATATGAGACTGAGGCTGATTTATATAGTGATCACTAGTGTTTCGATTGATGATTTAAGGTCCTACTCCGATGTCAAGGAATAGGGCCACTCTCCCCAACGTGGGTAGACCGTTGGACTCCATGTAGCTCACATAGTTTATGTCAGTTGTAAGAGACTCTCAGTATGTGTGTGTATTCTTCTGATTGAGATGAAAAATATAATAGTTAGAAAGTGTGAGTTAAGAAAGTTATCATTTTTGAAGAATTTGATGAATATTTCTTTATCTTAAAGAGAATTGTTATGAAAGCTACTTGTTTTGATGACTTGAAAATGATTATGAAAGTGATTGGGATTTACTATGATGACTCACCTGTTTTCACCGATGTGTTTTACTCTATGGTGATTATGATGATTTTATTTCGAGCTATGTGAGTCTTTTATTATAGCATGCATATTTTCCTATGAATATTTGTGATATAGGACTTTTATGAAAACTTGCATACACCCTTATATACTTGATCCATATTCCATGGTACTGACCCATGCATTCGTACGTGGCCTACATTTTTACTATAATGTAGGTCCAGGTGCTCATTCCTAGGCTTGACATGATTTTCCGAGCACTTTGGTCTACATTTTCTGCAGTGGTGAGTCCTCATGGTTCGAGGACTGGTTATTTCAGATTTCACTCTTTTATTTTGAGTTATCATTTTATTCCCTGATGATAGGGTCAGTTGGGGTCTGTCCTAATGGCTCAGTGTTATACATTTTAGTAGAGGCTTGTCAGACTAGATGGTTAGATTGATCAATCTTGTGGAGAGGTCGTATTTTGTTACTTTCCACTTCTCTTTCATCTTGAATTATGATATTATAGAGAATATCTTGGTGTTTGATTATAGTAATCCTGTTAATGAGTGTTGAATGGTCTGAAAATGGCTCAAAGGGTTAGCTTGGGGCTAGTTGTAGCCTTAAGCACCGTATGACACTTTGGGACCCATTTTTGGGGCGTTACAAACTTGGTATCGAAGCCCAAGGTTATTAGAGTACTAGGGAGTCTGACAAGCCGCGTTAAGTAGAGTCTTGATCATTGGTGTGTAGCGCGCCACATCTATGTGCAATAAGCTAGAAGATGTTTTAGGAAAAAAAGTTATTTCTTTCTTTTAGAAGTCCATCGTGCTTACCGTTATTTCCTTTCAGCTATTAATTCATGCTCTCTTCTTTTAGAATATGCCTCCTCGCCAAGCTAGGAGAAAGAATGATGGCCAGCAATCCCAACCTACTGATCTATTGAATAAAAATATGTCCCATGCTAAATTTTGGGCTGCTCTTCAGGCGCTGGCCCAAGCTATCACTGCGAATATTTAGGCCAATCCGGCCCTGGCTCCATAGAAGTAGGGAGGTAATTTAGCTGCTGTGAGGATCTGTGACTTTATGCGGATAAATCTACCAAAATTTTATGGGTCCAAGCTAGATGAGGATCTACAATTGTACTTGGAAAAAATGCAAAAGATTACTTAGATGATGCATGTCCCTGAGGAGGATAGTGTGGAATTGGCAGCATATCAGTTGAAAGACCTTGCATATGATTGAGTAGTTGCTTGGAAGAAGGGTAGAGTTGAGGGTGCTGCCCCTACATCTTGGCAGGAGTTCCAGGATACATTCCTGGATAAGTTTTTCCCTTTAGAGATGAGAGAGGCAAAGGTAGAGGAGTTCATGAACTTGCGACAGGGCTCTATGACTGTTAAAGAGTACTGTCTGAAGTTCAATTAGTTAGCCAAATATGCTCCTGACTTAGTAGCTGATAATCGGGCCAGTATGAGAAAATTTGTGACAGGAGTGTCTAGCTATATTGTTAAGGAGTGTAGGTCTGCTATGTTAAATAGTGAGATGAATCTTTCCAGGCTGATGACTCATGCCCAACAGATTAAAGCAGACAAGATCAAGGAGAGCCATAGAATGACAGAGAATAAGAGAGCTAGGTCCGAGCAGCACAGAGAGGGTCAGACTAGATTGCATGGAGGGAATCACACTTAGTTTTAGAACCATTCATCTATACCAGCACCATCGTCAGCTAGTGCTCCTGTACCTAGGGGTGGGCAGGAGCAATGTAGCAGGTCAGATGCAGCCAGGTCCCAGTACAGTGTTGGCAGTAAGCCAAATTATCCTCCGTGTCCTAAGTGTGGTAGGACCCACCTGAGTGAGTGTTGGGTAAGAAGAAAGGTTGTTTTGGGTGTGGTGAGTTGGGTCACAAACTTAGGGAGTGCTTGGATGCCATGCAAGGGTGTCGTAATAATCGCCCTCAGACTTAAACTCAGACTGCTAGTGCTCCAGTTCAGGTGACTCGCCCAGCCCCAGCTCAGGGTGCCTCTTCTAGAACTGCTGGCGGTCAGCGCCAGAATAGGTTCAATGCTTTATTATCTCACCAGGAGTAGGAGGACTCTCCCGATGTTGTTACTGTTATGCTTCGTATACTTCAGTTTGATGTCTATGTTTTGTTGGACCTTGGGTCCAGTTTTTCATATGTTATACCTATGGTTGCTGTGAATTTTGAAATGAGTCCTGAAAATATTCCTAAGCCTATCTTAGTTTCTACCCCAATGGGTGATTCGATTGTTGCCCAGAAAGTGTATAGAAAGTGTCCTATTATAGTCCGTCATAGAGTCATGTTGGCTAATCTGATTGACTTAGACATGGTAGATTTCGATGTTATTCTGGGTATGGACTGGCTTCATTCTTGTTATGCCTCTATAGATTGTCGTACCCAAGTGGTCAAGTTTCAATTTCCTAATGTACCTATGTTTGAGTGGTCTGGGAGTTCTGTATCTTCCAAGAGCAATTTTATCTCATATATTAAAGCTAGAAAACTTGTTTCCAAGGGGTGCATTTATCATCTGGTTAGAGTCAAGGACACTAAGTCTAAGACTCCAACTCTCTAGTCAGTTAGAATTGTCAGTGAGTTTTCTGATGTCTTTTCGAAAGATCTCCCAAGGATACCTCCTGATAGAGAAATAGAGTTCAGGATCGATCTTCTTCTCGATACTCAGCCTATTTCTATTCCTCCTTACCTTATGGCACCTGCAGAACTTAAGGTATTGAAAGAGCAACTCAAAGATCTATTAGATAAGGGTTTCACAAGGCTCAGTGTTTCTCCTTGGGGTGCTCCTATGTTATTTGTGAGAAAGAAAGATGGTTCCCTGCGTATGTGTATTGACTATCGCTAGTTGAATAAAGTCACTGTCAAAAATAAGTATCCTCTTCCTAGAATAGACGATTTGTTTGACCAATTGCAAGGTGAAAGTTACTTCTCAAAGATAGACCTTCAATCCGGCTATCATCAACTCAAAGTTAGAGAGTGCAACACCCCAAAAACAGCTTTCCGAACTTGCTATGGTCATTTTGAGTTTCTTGTTATGTCCTTTGGGTTAACTAATGCCTCGGCAGCTTTTGTAGACCTCATGAATCGAGTTTTCAGACCATATCTTGACATGTTTGTTATCGTATTTATAGATGATATTCTGGTGTACTCCGGTCATCTTCGAATTGTCTTGCAAACTCTTAGAAACCATCAATTGTTTGCCAAATTCAGCAAGTGTGAGTTTTGGTTGAGGTAAGTTGCGTTTCTGGGTCATATTATTTCTTCTAAAGGTGTTAGAGTTGATCCCCAGAAAACAAAAACTGTTAGAAACAGGCCTAGACCTGTCTCTCCGTCCGACAGTAGAAGTTTCTTGGGTCTAGCTGGCTATTACCGCTGTTTTGTTGAAGGTTTCTCCTCTATAGAATCTACTATGACTCGATTGACCCAAAACAAAGTGAAGTTCTTGTGGTCCGATTCTTGTGAGAATAGTTTTTGGGAATTGAAGATTCGACTCACTACAACCTCTATTTTGACTCTGCCTGATGGCGCTGATGGTTTTATGGTATATTGTGATTCTTCTAGAGTTGGTTTAGGTTGTGTACTGATGTAGAGAGGCAAGGTTATAGCCTATGCCTCTAGACAGCTGAAACCCCATGAGAAGAATTACCCCACCCATGATCTTGAGATAGCTGTTGTTGTATTTGCTCTAAAAATCTAAAGACACTACTTGTATGGTGTTCACGTTGATGTTTTCACTTATCATAAGAGTCTTCAGTATGCTTTTACCTAGATAGATTTGAATCTTAGGCAGAGAAGGTGGTTAGAATTATTGAAAAACTATGATATGAGTGTGTTGTATCACCCGGGAAAGGCTAATATAGTGGCGGATGCCCTTAGCAGGATGTCTATGGGTAGTGTTTCGCATATTGGAGGGGGTAAGAAGAAGTTGGCTTGTGATGTGCATCGGTTGGCTAGGTTGGGAGTTAGGTTGCTTGACTTCACTGAAGGGAGTATCTTAGTACAGAGTAGCTCTTAATCCTCCATGGTTTCGGAAGTATAGGAGAAGAAAAACTTAGATGCTTGTTTGGTCAGACTGAAAGAATCAGTCAAGGACCAAAAGGTTGAGGTTTCCTCCTAAGATGGGATGATGTGTTGAGATTGTAGGATAGATTATGTGTTCTGGATGTCGAGGATCTGAGATAGAGAATAATGGATGAAGCGCACGGTGCACGATATTCTATTCATCTTAGTGCGACCAAGATGTACCGCAACTTGCGGCAAATCTATTGGTGGAGTGGCATGAAGAAGGATATAGCAGCATTTGTGGCTAGTTGTGCGATGTGCCAATAGGTTAAGGTAGAACACCAAAGACCTGGTGGTATGATACTGGAGTTTGGTATTCCCACTTGGAAGTAGGAAGAGATAAACATAGATTTTATGACTGGTTTACCTCTTTCCCGACACCATCAGGATTTCATTTGGGTTGTTGTGGATAGATTGACTAAGTCTGCGCACTTCTTGCCTATGCATTCTTTTTATACTGCTGAGGATTATGCTAGATTGTACATCCAGGAATTAGTCAGATTGCATGGAGTTCCCTTGTCCATCATTTCAGATAGGGGTACTTAGTTCACTTCACAGTTTTGGAGAGCTTTTCAGAAGGGTCTTGGTACCCAAGTGCATTTGAGTTCTGCTTTCCATCCGCAGACAGATGGTCAGGCTGAGAGGACCATCTAGACCTTAGAGGATATATTGAGAGCATGTGCTCTTGAATTTAAGAGAAGTTGGGATGAGCATTTACCGTTGATATAGTTTGCTTACAATAACAGTTTTCACTCTAGTATTGGCATGGCTCCATTTGAGGCTTTGTATGGGAGGAAATTTAGGTCACCCATAGGTTGGTTTGATGTAGTGAATCTGTTATGAGTGGTCCTAATTCGGTCTTTAAGGCTATAGAAAAATTCAAAGTGATTAAAGAAATATTAAAAACCGCACAGAGTCGTCAGAAGTCGTATGCTGATATGAGGAGAAGAGACCTTGAATTTGAAGTTGGTGACTAGGTGTATTTGAAGATTTCACCCATGAAGGGAGTGAAGAGATTTGGGAAAAAAGGGAAACTTAGTCCCCATTATGTTGGCCCCTACAGAGTTCTTAGCCGTGTTGGTAAGGTAGCGTATGAGGTTGAGTTGCCTTCAGAGTTATCTTCCATTCACTCTGTCTTCCATGTCTCCATGCTTAGGAAACACATTGGTGACTGTGTTGTTGTAGATCCTTTAGAAAACCCTAATGTACAAGACAGTCTTTCTTTTGAGAAAGTTCCTGTTAAGAATTTAGATCACCAAGTCCGAAGACTAAGGAACAAAGAACTTCCCTTGGTCAAGGTGTTGTAGCGAAACCAATCTATTGAAGGTGCAACTTGGGAAACCGAGATGGATATATGATCCAAGTATCCGAACCTGTTTTCTGCAAGCACCAATCAAGCCGAAGGTACCATTCTGCTCTAAATCATTCCTTTTCTATGAAGAATCACAGTAGTTCAACAATTATTTTATACTATTCAGCTGTGATTTCATGTGTCATGGACTCTTTGTTGTGTCCGCAATGTAGAATGAAGTAGAGGCAAGATTAGCAAGTTTCTTCAGCTATGTACCCTTTATTTTCTCTTCACTCTTAGTATACCCAGCGTCATTCGAGGACGAATGTCCCCAAGGGAGAGATATTGTAATGCCCCGCACTTTCCTAAGCTAGAAAATGAACCGTTGTTTGTATATGTGAAAACCCCAATTTTGTAAGCCATATTTGGGAACCTAAATTACCAAGTGTACCCTAGTTATAAGAGAGATTATGATGTGTTATGTGTTGTTATATGAGTCACTTAAGGTAGTACAAGCTAAGAGTTTCGAAATCGATCAAGTTTTAGTGTTTGAATTCGCAAGGGTCATCATTGAATGAGCATAAATTGATAAATATATGGTATTTCTGTATATTTCTACCCACAAAATTATAGAGAATCGAATTAGCTTTCCAATGATACCAATTTCACCAAAATCTGACACCCAATCTAGGAGTTATGGCTTTGCAAAGTAGAGTGCGTCGCCTAACCAGTCGCACATGGCCACTGGAAAGCATTTGAGATAGCATATGCGGTGCCTATGTAAATATAGGCGATATCATAGACGGCGCCTATGTAAATATAGGCGATATCATATGCGGCACCTATGTAAATATAGGCGATATCATATGCGGCGCCTATGTAAATATATGCAATATCATATGCGGCGCATATCTTATGGTTTCAAGTGACTTAAACACTCCGTTTTTGCGTTATTTTGAGGGCAATTAAGTCTTTTGGCACTCCTTACACACCCCTAAACTTAACCTTACGAATTTAATAGAATCTAAACATATCATAACCCTATTATCAATCTAAGTTCATCATCCAAGAGTACTAAAGGATAAAAACAACTAGGGTTACACAATCAACATTGAGGGTCTAATCTTTCAACGAATCCATTACCATAAAGGTATGTGGGGTTTTCAACAAGAACATCCTTTCGTTCTTGTGCCCAAAAATTTGTATTATTTTACGAAGATACGTGATTTTACTTGTTTAATTATGAATTTGAGATGGAAACGATTATCCTATATTCTTGTTCAAGAAACTATGATATTTTTGTTATGTCTTAAAGATAAATTCCTTGAGTTTTGATGTTAATATCATGTTTCAAGTTGAATTTCCAGATTTTCGTATGAGTTATACTTGTTTGCTATACAAAGTATGAATCTTGAAATGTTTTGCTCAAGTGTTGATATATGGGATTTAAACCCTCTTTGAGATTATGACCTTTGGTGAAGTAATATATTATAGAGACCTTGATATTTGAATAATTTGACCTTTTGGTCTTGAAAGAGTTATTTTTGAACTCGAATGAGAAAAGAAATCCACATGTTGATTTATTATGAAAAGGGTAGCAAGATGGCTCCCGTTGTGAATTGTTGAAC
Source organism: Capsicum annuum (assembly GCF_002878395.1). Lineage (NCBI taxonomy): Eukaryota > Viridiplantae > Streptophyta > Magnoliopsida > Solanales > Solanaceae > Capsicum > Capsicum annuum. The sequence continues at coordinate 417,313 of NW_025848481.1, read as the reverse complement.
TGTTTATTAGTGAATTTTCTTTTGAAAATATTAGAGCTTAGTCCGGGAGTATTCTTTAGCATCGAGTGAGAGGTATAACTTTTTTGGTACATCCCTAGAACTGCGTGCCCCCATAGGCTGTGAGCCTGCGGCTGATTTATATAGTGATCACTAGTGTTTGGATTGATTATTGAAGGTCCTACTCCGATGGCAAGGAATAGGGTGACTCTCCCCAATGTGGGTAGAACGTTGGACTCCATGTAGCTCACATAGTTTATGTCGGTTGTAAGAGACTCCCAGTGTGTGTGCGTATTCTTCTGATTGAGATGAAAAATGTAATAGTTTGAAAGTGTGGGTTGAGAAAGTTATCGATTTTGAAGAATTTGATGAATATTTCTATATCTTAAAGAGAATTGTTATGAAAGCTACTCGTTTTGATGACTTGAAAATGATTATGAAAGTGATTGGGATTTACTATGATGACTCACATGTTTTCACCGATGTGTTTTACTCTATGGTGATTATGATGATTTTATTTCGAGCTATGTGAGTCTCTCATTACAGCATGCATATTTTCCTTTGAATATTTGTGATATAGGAATTTTATGAAAACTTGTATACACCCTCATATACTCAGTCCATATTCCATGGTACTGACCCATGTATTCATACGTCGGCTACATTTTCCCTATAATGTAGGTCCAGGTGCTCATTCCCAGGCTTGATGTGATTCTCCGAGCACATTGGTCTACATTTTCTGCAGTGGTGAGTCCTCATGGTTCAAGAACTGGTTATTTTAGATTTCACTTTTATTTTGAGTTATCATTTTATTCCCTGATGTTAGGTTCAGTTGGGGTCTGTCCCAATGGCTCAGTGTTATACAGTTTAGTAGAGGCTTGTCAGACTAGATAGTTAGATTGATCAGTCTTATGGAGAGGTCGTATTTTGTCACTTTCCGCATCTCTTTCGTCTTGAATTATTATATTATGGAGACTATCTTGATGTTTGATTATAGTAATCCTATCGATGAGTGTTGAATGGTATGAAAATGGCTCAAAGGGTTAGCTTGGGGCTACTTGTAGCCTTAAGCACCGTGTGACGCTTCGGGACCCGTTTTTGGGGCGTTACACTAATTTTATTTGAAATGATTCAAATTAAGCCATTATTAGCAATAGCCAAATTGATTTAATCATTATAATTTCAATTAATCTCATAGTAATCAGATGATCATTTAAGTATATAACCTATTGCAGCAGATTTAATCTATTACAACAGACGAGTCATTTGTTGAAAATTATCAAACAGATATACACATATGTTGCAATAGATTAGTCATCTATTGTAACAAATGTCTTTATCTGTTGGACATTTCCAACAGATAACCAATCTGTTGCAACATATGACTTTATCTGTTTGTTATTTCCAATAGATTACTAATTTGTTGCAATAGGTGACTAATCTATTGCAACAGATGTCTTTATCTGTTTGGTCATTTTCAACAGATTACTCATCTTTTGCAACATCTTAGTCATCTATTGATTCATATTAAGCCATTATATTAGTAATAACTAAATTGATTAA
>NW_025848481.1:349763-415653 GCF_002878395.1 Capsicum annuum | reverse complement strand
ATCTATTGATTCATATTAAGCCATTATATTAGTAATAACTAAATTGATTTAACTGGTATTAATAAGTTCAATTACTATTTCAATTAATCTCATTGTAATTACACGATCAACTAAGTGTGTTCGTCCAGATTAGAGTAATCAATTGACCAATTTTATTTGAAATGATTCTAACCAAGCCATAATTAGAAATAACTATATTGATTTAACTAAAATTAAAGATGAATTAGTAAGTTCACTTACAATTTCAATTAATTTTATAGAAATTACATGATCAACTAAGTGTTTCGTCTTAAGTAGAATGATCAATTGACCAATTTTATTTGAAATATTTAAAATTAAGTAATTATTAGTAATAGCTAAATTGATTTAACTAAAATCAAAGATGAATTGATAATTTAATTACGATTTCAATTAATCTCATAGTAATTACATGATCATCAAAGTGTATTCGTCTTGAGTAAAGTGTTAATTGACAAATTTTATTTGATATGATTGAAATTAAGACATTATTAGTTACAACAACATTGATTTAACTAAAATTAAAGATGAATTGATAAGTTCAATTACGATTTCAATTAACATGTTGCCATAAATGAGTAATCTGTTGGAAAAGACCAAACAGTTAAAGACATTTGTTGAAAATGACCAAACGTATATAGACATCTGTTGCAATAGATGACTAACCTGTTGCAATAGATAACTCATCTATTAGAAATTATCCAACAAATATAGACATCTGTTGCAACAGATGACTAAATTGTTGCAACATATGACTCATCTATTAAAAATCATTAAATAGACAAGATATATGTGAACTCAGAACCAAAATGAGCCACAAAATTTAAAAAGTGACCAAAATAGGTTAACTATTTAAAAAGTTACCAAAATAGTGTAAACATAATAATTTATTACGTTTTCTATTTTTTCATTAACGATTAATTAATGGAATTGACTTTTACAAACGTAAGAATTTCTTACGTTTTACACAATGACTGAAGAAAAAATGCAGTGAATTATCACATCAATTAAAAAGATACTAAAAAATGAGTTTTTCAACATAACAGAAAGTTATGTTCTTAACTTTTTTATAGCAGTAGTCCCCTATCCACAATTTCTTTTTCCACAAATGTCCCATCACCTCTACTTTTTCCTCTTTTTACATATGATAATTATGAATTTTTTGATTATTTAAATTTATTTATATTTTACATGTAGCTCAAAAAATTTATCTTTTCCTCTATGTAATAAATTTTTACGTTTTTCATAAAAAATTTTAAAAATAGAAGTATCAATTACCTCATTAACTTAACAATTCTCTTATATTTATTCTATATCAAAAAATAATCACTTCTATCCTTAATTATCCAATTTCTCTCTAAAAAAATTATACTTTTGAGTTTTCCTTTACTCCAAAATAGTAAAATGTTGAATTATCGTCGATCAAATATGCTACTATATACAATAATTATATTTTTTTGGTGTGTTAAAAATATGAAATTAATTTTTTCGGATACTGATTCATCGTAGTTTTCAATTACTGTTTTGATTAGGATATTGAGAAAACTCACATGCACAAATACGTTTCATATTATAATTAATGGAGTAAAAAAGCATAATTTAATTTAGGAACACTCCTACATTAATATAAGGAAATTTATTTTTTAGGAACACTCCTAAGAAAATATAATTCTTGTATATAGTAACATATTTGATCAACGATAATTCAACATTACACTATTTTGGAGTAGAGGAAAACTCAAAAGTATAATATTTTTAAAGAGAAATCGGATAATTAAGGATAGAAGTAAATATTTTTTTGATATAGAGTAAATATAAGAAAATTGTTAAATTAATGAGGTAATTGATACTTCTTTTTTTATTTTATTTTTATGTAAAACGTAAAAACTTATTAGAAAAATAAATTATTTGAACTACATGTAAAATATAAATAAATTTAACTAATAAAAAAATTCATAATTGTCATATGTAAAAAAAGGAAAAAGTAGAAGTGATGGGACATTTGTGGAAAAAGGAATTGTAGGTGGGGGAACACTGCTATAAAAAAGTTAAGAACCTAACTTTTGGTTACGTTGAACAACTCTCTTTTTAAGTACATTTTTAATTGATTTAACAATTCATTGTATTTTTTCCTCGGTTATTCTTACGTTTTATAAAAAAAATGTAAAACGTAAGAAATCCTTAAGTTTTTGTAAAAGTCAACTCCGTTAGTTGACCGTTACGAAAAAAGTAGAAAATGTAATAAATTATTACGTTTAGACTATTTTGGTAACTTTTTAAATAGGTGGCCTATTTTGGTCACTTTTTTAATTCGTGGCTCATTTTGGTTCCGTATTCGATATATGTTGAAAAGCAATTTAAAATACTAAATCTCAAATGTTTTTAGGAGAACTCAAACATATGTCCCCTTGTCTAAGGTCTTGTATTAAAGACTTGTCTTCAATTTTAATTAAATTTATTTAGTTATTATTAATAATTGCTTAATTTGAATAAACAATGACTAATATGTTATAAACATATGTTGCAATAGAGGACTAACTTGTTGCAACAAATAGATAATCTATTGGAAAATAATTAAAATACTAGGGAACTCAAATATTTTTAGGGAAACTCAAATATTTGTCCCATTGTCGTAGAGACATCTTTAATTTTAGCTAAATCAATTTAGTTATTACTAATAATTGCTTAATTTGAATCAATAGATGACTAGCATGTTGCATCAGATGATTCATCTATTGGAAATTATCAAATAGATAGAAAATCTGTTGTAACAGATGGGTCAACTATTAGAAAGCAATTAAAACATTAGGGAACTTAAATGTTTTTAGGAGAACTCAAATGTTTGTCCACTTGATCCTTTTGCATTTGATGTATGGTATATTATTTTTGTCTTCTTTACCTGTTTCATGAAATTTTTTATGTGTTTTACTTATTCGTTGTGCCTCAGTTGAAATTTTTAAAAATTTTTTTGGTCAAATTTTGTTAGTATATCACTTGGACATTACTTCATAGCTTATTTTATAAGTAAAATTATTATTTTTGTTGAATTTCTTATTTGGTGTATCTGCTACTGCTACAATGGATATAACCTGGAACATAAATCCAATATATGAGTCCTCTATTGCAACAAGTGAGTAATCTGTTGCAATATATAACTAATCTGTTGCAACAGATGACCCATAAATTGGATTCATATTACAACACTACAAAACGAACTAAACAGATGATTAATCCGTTGCAACAGATTAGTCTATTTCAACAGATTAGTCATATATTGTAATACCCCAAGAAATTTTTCGTTGAAATTTTGTGCATAAATGTGTTGGGTTCTATCTTCTAGAATGAATTATAACTTTTTCGTGTGAAATATCTTAGATTATGACCCACCATTGCGTAGAGTATCGAATAAGCTTTCCAACGATATGTGGATCATCCAAAATGGACACCCGAGCGACGAGTTATGAACATTCTGATCGTATCGTGAATAGTAGTGAACAGTAAAACATGCAGGAAAAAGTACTGAGGCCTGGCGTATTTTTGCTCAAACTTTAAACGATCATAACTCCTTGTGCATAATGATCTGGGTGATCTATTTTGTATCAACAGAAAGCTCTGAGAGTCCTCTTTCTAATGAAATTGGTTTCATCCAATTTGGATATCGGAGTAAAACATTATGGTTGATCTACTTCAGACTATCAAAATAGTCCACCAAAGGACTGATTCGAGAATTATTTAATTTTTAGGAGGGTTTTGGTCACTACCCCTCAACTAAAATCCATCCAAACCCTATTTTAAAGCGTATTAGAAGCATTATATTTCATCAAATTCCCTCAAAAGGAAAACCATAAGCTCCTACATCCAACTTCAAGAACCTCCAAAGTTCACCATTAATTCTGCAAATTTATTCAAGATTCCAAGTTCCTAGTTCAATAACTCCAAGAACCATCATTCAAAGGCATGATTAACATCTCAAAAATGAGTATCGATCTAAAGTTCATCATTCAAGGTATGTAGGGGTTTTTCAACAAGAACTCTCTTTCGTTCTTGTGCCCAAAAGTAATTTTCTTTACAAAGGCTTGATTTTTATTTGATTTTTATGAATTTGAAGCATGAACCCATATCTTATGATGATTATTATAAAATATTTATTTTTATGCTTTTGAAAGGTGAATTTACATGTGTGGTGATATAAAGCATGAATCTTGAACGATATTTATCATAATTTTGATATTTGGGTCGTGAATCCCCATTGGAAATTGTGTTTTTTTTGAGAAAGTGTGTATTATAAGCACGTTGATGTTGAGTATTTGAGATATTTTGAATGATTTGACCTTTTGGTCTTAATGGAGTTGTTTTCAACTCGAGTGTGAAAGAAATCCACAACGTGTTTGATTTTGATAGATGGGAAGCATGATGGCTCCCAATGTATATTTATATATTACTGCAATTATTTTGTTGTAGATTGTCTTTGAAATGATCTGAGCTAAGGCCGGGAGAAATCTTTAGCATAGAGTGGGAGGTATAAAGCGACCTTACTTCCTAGAACTATGTGCCCCCGTAGGAGTGAGCCTGAGACTGATTTATATAGTGATCACTAGTTTGTATTGATTTGATATCGATAGTCCTACTCTGATGGCAAGGATAGGACGGTTCTCCCCAACGTGGGTTATACGTTGGACTCCATGTAGCTCACATGGTTTATGTCGGTTATAGGATCTCCCTATGTGTGTGTGTTTCCTTCTGTCTATGGTGGATGGTGAAGTGATTTGAAAGTGAAATTGTGAAAGTTATTCTTTCAAAAGATTTAAATGATATTTACATTATAAGAATTGATATTCTTAATGAACTGAAAGTGATTGACAAATTATATGATGACTCACTTGTGTTATTGTATTTATTTCATCATCTTATGATTATGATGATTTTCTTCGGGCTATGTGAGTCTTTCATATATCCTGTATATTTCTTATAACTATTTATAATGATGATGTTTATACAACTGTATACAACCCCATATACTTGGTTCCTTTCCATGGTACTGACCCACATATTTGGATGCGGGTTGCATTTTCTCAGAATGTAGGTTCAGGTGCTCAGTTCTAGGTTCGATAGTAATTCTTCGAGCACGCTGTTCTACATCCTCTATTGTGTTGAGTCCTCATGTTTCAAGGACATGATGTCTGATGTTGTTTTCACGGAATTGTTTACATTTGATTACTGAGTATGATTCTGTTGGGGCATGTCTCAATGGATCGCTAGTTTTATTGATTGTCTTAAAGGCTTATCAGACTAGTATAGATGTTGGGAGTTGACTAATAAGTCATATTTTGTTATCTTTCTGAAATTATTTTATTCTTGGATGATGATTACTCTATTGATATTTGAGGGTTATTTATGAAAACCCCGTTGATTTGTGTTGAACTAAATGAAAATGGCTCAAAGGGTTAGCTTGGGGCTACTCGTAGTCTCAAGCACCGTGTGACGCTCCTGGACCTATTTTCTGTGGTGTTACAAACTTGGTATCAAAGCTTAAGGTTTTATGATGTCCTAGGGAGTCTGACAAGCTGCGTTAAGTAGAGTCTTGATCATCGGTGTGTAGCGCGCCACATCTATGAGCAAGAGGCTACAAGACATTTTCGGAAAATGTGTGATTCTTTCTTTTAGAAGTCTATCGTGCTTAAAGTGTCTCTCTCTGCTATTGATTCGTGCTCTCCTCTTTTAGAAATATGCCTCCACGTCGAGTGAGAAGAAATAATCATGGTATCAACCTCAACCCGCTGACCCATTGAATGAAAATATGTCTTATGCTGAATTTTGGGTAGCCTTTCAAGCGCTGGCCTAAGCTATTACTGCAAATGTTCAGGCCAACCTAGCCCCAGCTCCATAGTAGCAGGGAAGTGATTCAGCTGCTTCCAGGATCCATCACTTCATGCGGATGAATCCGCTGGAATTTTATGGGTCCAAGTCTGATGAGGATCCATGGTTGTTTTTAGAGGAGGTGCAGAAGATTACTCAGGTGATGCATGTATATGAGGAACATAGTGTGAAGTTGGTTACATTAGGTTGAAAGACCTTGCTTATGACTGGGTTGTTGCTTGGAGGAAAGGTAGAGGTGAGGTAGCTATCCTTATACCTTGGCAAGAGTTCAAGGATGCATTCCTGGATAAGTTTTTCCCTTTAGAGATGAGGGAGGCAAAAGTGGAAGAGTTTATGAACCTACAATAGGGCTCTATGACTGTTAAGGAGTACTGTCTAAAGTTCAATCAGTTGGCCAAGTATGCTCCTGACTTAGTGGCTGATAATCGAGCTAGTATGAGTAAGTTTGTGACTGGAGTGTCTAGTTATGTCGTTTAGGAGTGGAGGTCTGCTATGCTGAATAGTGAGATGAATCTTTCTAGGCTGATGACTCATGCCCAATAGATTGAGGTAGATAAGATTAAGGAGAGAGATAGAATGAGAGGGAATAAGAGAGCTAGGTTCGAGCAGCACGGACAGGGTCAGACTAGATAGCAGGGAGGGAGTCACCCTCAGTATTAGGACCGTTCGTCTATGCCAGCACTGTCATCTTCTAGTGCTCCTATGCCTAGAGATAGGTAGGAGCAAGGTACCAGGTCATATACATCCAGGTCCAAGTACATTGCTAGCAGTAAGCCAAATTGTCCCTTATTTCCTAAGTGTGGTAGGGCTCATTCAGGTGAGTGTTAAGGTGAGAAGAGAGGTTGTTTCCAGTGTGGTGACATGGGTCACAGAGTTAGAGATTGTCCACAGGATGGACAAGGGCATCATGATTATCGCCCCCAGACCCATACTTAGACTGTTAGTGCTCCAGTTCCAGCAACTCGCCCAGCCCCAGCTCAGGGCGCCTCTTCTAGCAATGCTGGCGGGCAGCACTAGAATAGATTCTATGCTTTACCGTCCTACCAGGAATAGGATAAATCTCCCGATGTTGTTACTGGTATGCTTCGTATATTTCAGTTTGATGTGTATGCTTTGTTGGACCCTGGATCCAGTTTCTCATATGTTACACCTTTGATTGCTGTGAATTTTGAAATGTGTGCTGAGATTATTCTTGAGACTATCCTAGTTTCTACCCCAGTGGGTGATTCTATTGTTGCCCAGAAAGTGTATAAAAAGTATCCTGTTACCATTCTTCATAGAATCTTGTTGGCTGATCTGATTGAGTTGGACATGGTAGATTTTGATGTTATTTTGGGTATGGACTGCCTGTATTCTTCTTTCACCTCTATTGATTGTCGAACCCGAGTGGTCAAGTTTCTGTTTTTGGGTACATCCATTTTTAAGTGGTCTGGGAATTCTGTGTCACCTAAAAGTTATTTTATCTCTTACCTCAAAGCTAGAATGCTTATTTCCAAGGGGTGTATTTACCATTTGGTTAGAGTCAAAGACACTAAGTTTGAGACTCCAACTCTCCAGTCTGTTAACGTCGTTAATAAGTTTTCTGATGTCTTTTTGGATGATCTCCCAGGGATACCTCCTGATAGAGAGATAGAGTTTGGGATTGATCTTCTTCCTGATACTCAGCCCATTTCTATTCCTCCTTATCATATAGCCCCTGTAGAACTTAAGGAGTTGAAAGAGCAACTCAAAGATCTACTAGATAAGGGTTTCATAAGGCCCAGTGTTTCTCCTTGGGGTGTTCCTGTGTTGTTTGAGTGAAAGAAAGATGGCTCTTTGCGTATGTGCATTGATTATCGCCAACTGAATAAGGTCACCGTAAAATATAAGTATCCCCTTCCGAGAATAGATGATTTGTTTGACCAATTGCAAGGTGCAAGTTATTTCTCAAAGATAGACCTTCTTTCCGCCTATCATCAACTCAAAGTTAGGGAGTGTGACATCCCAAAAATCGCTTTCCAAACTCGTTATGGCCATTTAGAGTTTCTTGTTATGTCTTTCGGGTAAACTAATGCCCCACCAGTTTTTATGGACCTCATGAATTGAGTGTTCAGACCATATCTGGATATGTTTATTATAGTGTTCATCGATGATATACTGGTGTACTCCCGTAGTGAGGATGAACATTTTAATCTTCTCCGAACTGCCTTGCAAACCCTTAGAGATCATAAGTTGTTTGCCAAGTTTAGTAAGTGTGAGTTTTGGCTAAGGTCAGTTGCTTTTCTGGGTTATATCATTTCTTCCGAGGGTATTAGAGTTGATCCCCAAAAGACCGAAGCTGTTAGAAATTGGCCTAGACCTATTTCTCTGACTGATATTCGAAGTTTCTTGGGTTAAGCTGGCTATTACCGCTGTTTTGTTGAGGGTTTGTCCTCTATAGCATCTCCTATGACTCGATTGACCTAAAAGAAAGTGAAGTTCTTGTAGTCCGAATCTTGTGAAAATAGTTTTCAGGAGTTGAAGACTTAACTCACTTCAGCCCCTGTTTTGACTTTGCCTGATGGTGTTAATGGTTTTGTGGTGTACTATGATTCTTTGACAGTTAGGTTGGGTTGCGTATTGATGCAGAAGGGTAAGGTGATAGCTTAAGCTTCTAGATAGTTGAAACCCTATGAGAAAAATTACCCCACCCATGACCTTGGGTTGGCTGCTGTTGTGTTTGCTTTGAAAATCTGGAGACACTATTTGTATGGTGTCCATGTTGATGTTTTCACTGATCATAAGAGTCTGCAGTATGTGTTTACCCAGAGAGAATTGAATCTTAGGTAGAGATGATGGTTAGAATTGTTAAAGGACTATGATATGAGTTTGCTGTACCATCCAGGCAAGGCCAATGTTGTGGCGGATGCCCTAAGTAAAGTGTCCATGGGTAGTGTTTTGTATGTGGTAGGAGGTAACAAAGAGTTAGCTCGTGATGCACATTGTTTGGCTAGATTGGGGGTTAGGTTGTTTGACTTTGGTGAAGGTAGTATAGGGGTTTAGAGTAGTTCCGAATCCTCCTTGGTTTTGGAAGTGAAGGAAAAGCAATACTTAGATGCTAGTTTGGTCAGACTGAAAGAGTCAGTCAAGGACCAAAAAGTAGAGGTTTTCTCCCAAGGGGGAGATGGTGTGTTGAGATTGTAGGGTAGATTGTGTGTCCCGAATGTTAATGATCTGAGACAGAGGATTATGGCTGAAGCGCATGGGGCGCGATATTCTATTCATCGTGGTGCCACCAAGATGTACCGAGACTTGCGGGAAATCTATTAATAGATTGGCATGAAGAAAGATATAGCAGTGTTTGTAGCTAAGTATGCAACATGCCAATAGGTTAATGTTGAACACCAGAGACCTGGTGGTATGATACAAGAGTTTAGTATTCCCACTTGGAAGTAGGAAGAGATAAATATGGAATTCATGATTGGCTTACCTCCTTCCCAATGCCATCATGATTCTATTTGGGTTGTGGTTGATAGGTTGACTAAGTCTGCTTATTTCTTACCTGTTCATACTTCATATACTACTGAAGATTACGCTAGATTGTATATCCGAGAGCTAGTCAGATTGCATGGAGTTCCCTTGTCTATCATTTCGGATAGGGGTACTTAGTTTACTAGGCAATTTTGGAAAGCTTTTCAGAAGGGTCTTGCTACCCAAGTGCTTTTGGGTTCTGCTTTTCATCTGTAGATCGATGGTCAGGCTGCGCGGACCATCCATAGAGGATATATTGAGAGCTTGTGCACTTGACTTTAAGGAAAGTTGGGATGATCACTTACCGTTGATAGAGTTTTCTTACAATAACATTTTCCACTCTCATATTGGCATGGCTCCATTTGAAGCCTTATATGGGAGAAAGTATAGATCACCCATAGGTTGGTTCGAGGTGGGTGAAGCAGCTGTGAGTGGTCCTGATTCGGTATTTGAGGCGATGGAAAAAGTTAAGTTGATTAGGGAAAGGTTGAAAACTGCACAGAGTGGTCAGAAATCATATGTGGATGTTAGAAGGATAGACCTTGAGTTTTAAGTTGGTGACCTAATGTATCTAAAAATTTCACCCATGAGGGGTGTGAAGAGATTCGGAAAGAAGAGGAAGCTTAGTCCCCGTTATGTTAGTCCTTACAAAATTCTTAGCCTTGTTGGTAAGGTAGCTTATGAGGTCGAGTTGCCTTTCGAGTTTTCCTCTGTTCATCAAATATTCCATGTCTCCATGCTTAGAAAGCATATTAGCAATGCTGTGGTAGTGGATTCCTCTGTGAGTGCTGACATTCAAGATAATCTTACTTTTGATGAGATTCCTGTTGAGATTCTTGATTTCAGTTTCCGAAGACTAAGGAATAAAGAAGTTCCCTTGGTCAAGGTGTTGTGGCGAAACCAATCTGTTGAGGGTGCAACTTGGGAAGCTGAGGCGGATATGCGATCCAAGTACTCGCACCTATTTTCCGCGAACTCCGATCAAGCTGAAGGTACTGTTCTTTTCTAAATCATGCAGTTTTGAAAAAAGTTGCAGTAGTTCACCTGTCATTTATTATGTGTTCAGCTGTAGTTTCTTGAATTTATGCATGCTATGTTGCATTAGGAGTGAGAAACGATGTGTTGATGAGTCTAACGAATGGTTTCACCTGTATGCTCTATTCCCTATCTAATCTTGGCATGTCTAGCACCATTCGAGGACGAATGTTTCCAAGGGGGGGATGATGTAATACCCCGGGAAATTTTTTGTTGAAATTTTGTGTGTAAACATGTTGGGTTCTATCTTCTAGAATAAATTATAAATTTTTCATGCGAAATGTCTTAGATTATGACTCAGCATTGCGTAGAGTATCGAATAATCTTTCCAACGATATGTGGATCATCCAAAACGGACACCCGAGAGACGAGTTCTGAACATTTCGATCGAAATGTGAATAGTAGTGAACAGTAAAACATGCAGGAAAAAGTACTGAGGCCTGGCGTATTTTTTCTCCAACTTTAAACGATCATAACTCCTTGTACATAATGTTCTGGGTGATCTACTATATATCAACGGAAAGATTCTAGAATCCTCTTTCTAATGAAATTAGTTTCATCCAATTTGTATATTAGAGTAAAACGTTATGGTTGATCTACTTCAGACTATCAAAACAGTCCACCAAAGGATAAATTCAAGAATTATTTGATTTTTAGGGGTGTTTTGGTCATTTCCCCTCACCCAAAATCCATCTAAACCATATATTAAAGCCTATTAGAAGCATTATATGTTATATTTCATCAAATTCCCTCAAAAAGAAAACCCTAAGCTCTGACATCCAACTTCAAGAAGCTCCAAAGTTCACCATTAATTCTGTAAATTTATTCAAGATTTCAAGTTCCTAGTTCAAGAACTCCAAGAACCATCATTCAAAGGTACGATTAACATCTCAAAAATGAGTATCGATCTAGAGTTCATCATTCAAGGTATGTGGGGGTTTTCAACAAAAACTCTCTTTCGTTCTTATGCCCAAAAGTAATTTTCTTTACGAAGGCATGATTTTATTTGATTTTTATGAATTTGAAGCATGAACCCATTTCTTATGATGATTATTATGAAATCTTGATGTTTATGATTATGAAAGATGAATTTACATGTGTGGTGATATAAAGCATGAATCTTAAACGATATTTATCATAATTTTGATATTTGGGTCATGAATCCCCATTGGAAATTGTGTTTTTTTTGAGAAAGAGTGTATTATAAGCACGTTGATGTTGAATATTTGAGATATTTTGAATGATTTGACCTTTTGGTCATAATGGAGTTGTTTTGAACTCGAGTGTGAAAGAAATTCACAACGTGATTGATTTTTATAAATGGGAAGCGTAATGGCTCCCAATGTATATTTATATATTACCGCAATTATTTTGTTGTGGATTGTCTTTGAAATGATCTGAGCTAAGTTCGGGAGAAATCTTTAGCATCGAGTGGGATGTATAAAGCGACCTTACTTCCTTAGAACTACGTGCCTTTGTAGGAGTGAACCTGAGGCTAATTTATATAGTGATCACTAGTTTTTATGGATTTGATATCGATAGTCCTACTCATATGGCAAGGATAGGATGGCTCTCCCCAACATGTGTTGTACGTTGGACTCCATGTAGCTCACATGGTTTATGTCGGTTATAGGATCTCCCAGTGTGTGTGTGTTTCCTTGTGTCTATGGTGAATGGTGAAGTGATTTGAAAGTGGAATTATGAAAGTTATTCTTTCAAAAGATTTAAATAATATTTACATTATGAGAATTGATATTCTTGATGAACTGAAAGTGATTGACAAATTATATGATGACTCACATGCATTATTGTACTTCTTTCATCCTCTCATGATTATGATGATTTTCTTCGAGCTATGTGAGTCTTCCATACATCCTACATATTTCTTATAAATATTTATGATGATGATGTTTATACAACTGCATACAAACCCATATACTCAGTTCCTTTCCATGGTACTGACCCACATCTTCGGATGTGGGCTGCATTTTCTCGAAATATAGGTTCAGGTTTTTAGTTTCAGGTTCGATAGTGATTCTTCAGGCATGTTGTTTTACATCCTCTGTTGTGGTGAGTCCTCATGTTCCGAGAACGTGATGTCTGATATTGGTTTTATGGAATTGTTTACATTTGACAACTGAGTACTAGTCAGTTGGGGCATGTCTCAATGGCTCGCTGGTTTTATTGATTTTCTTAGAGGCATGTCAAACTAGTATAGATGTTGGGAGTTGACTAATAAGTCGTATTTTGTTATCTTTTTGAAATTCTTTTAATTTTGGATGATGATTACTCTGTTGATATTTAAGGGCTATTTATGTAAACCCCGTTGATTTGTGTTAAACTGAAAGAAAATGGCTCAAAGGGTTAGCTTGGGGCTACTCGTAGCCTCAAGCACCGTGTGACGCTCTGGGACCCATTTTCTGGGGCATTACATATATGTTGCAACAGATTACTCATTTGTTGCCAAAAGTTACTCATTTGTTACAACAAATTAATCATATATATTGCAACAAATTAGTCATATATTTTGCAACAAATTACTTATTTCTTGCAACAAATTAGTCATATATATTGCAACAGATTAGTCATATAAGTTGCAATAGATTAGTCATATATGTTGCAACATATTACTAATCTATTTAACAGATTAGTCATATATGTTGCAATGGATTACTAATCTGCGCAACATATTCGTCATATATGTTGCAACAGATTACTAATCTGTGCAACAGATTAGTCATATATGTTGCAAATAATACTCATCTGTTGGATTTCCGTTACATATTTTATCCATTATTAAAAAACAGCAGTAGCAGATACTAAAAAATAACAAATATTAAAAAAAATAACAAAAAACATAAAAAAAATAACAAACACCAATAAATAAAGTTCCTCATTTTCTTCATAACTTAAAAGCCCTAATTTTTTACATGTGAAAATCGAAAAGAAACGATGAAGAACTCGAAGTTGTTGTCGCTGGAGAATGTTGTCAAGTCGACTTATGGTTGAAAGTCATAAAGAAACGGGAAAGAACTCAAAACTATTTGTTGCCAGAGGTTGAAGTTCCACAACATTGAAGTGATAAATTTGAAAAGTTGTTGGTTGGGAGATGTTAGAGCGAGAAACTATCGAGAGAAACAGAGAAGAGAGTGAGATTGATTTGCAGAGGGAGGGAAGTTTTGTGGGTGTGGGTCAATTTGTATTTTTGAAAAGGTTAAAAAGTTAAGAAAATATTTATCAAGTTCACAATTAATCTAATCAAGTTTTTTAATTATGTTTGACCCTTTAAATTGGTCAATGCCACCAATCCTTCATTCAAGACTTAAAGGACGCCTTTCCTTCAATTTTCTCAACTAAGTAGATATGAAACCAAAATAAATTGGTAGCAATATTACGTGCTCAATAAAGTTATAACTTAAGTATCTGTATCACAATTAATCACTACATTTTCCATAGTTTTACAATATGAAATTAATAATTTTTTTAAAAAAACATCCCAGCAAGACATGTATGTAATCATATTTTCATACACTTTCTACAAATGCTACTTTTATTTCACAGTAACTTCATGATATGTATACAATGGTTAAAAAAACTATAATTTTTTAAAATTATGATAGAAACTTTAGGACATGAACCATTGCAATCATAATCGATGCTATTCATATTCACATTTAAATTATATTGATGAAATATCTAAAATAATGAAACAACTTAACTGTATATTTATATTTGTTTGAACATTTCTATGATGTATAAGTTATCTCTTCAATATAATGTACACAACAACACCAAATGGTAGATCCAAAAGTAGTTTTTAATTGAGTGAGAAAAAGTAATACTAACTTAGTTGATTGTGTACATTTGCAAACTATAATAATTATAAGTAGAAAATCATATGCTACTAAAGAAACATCTCTTTCTTCCCTGACTTCAAACTTTGATTCAAGAGCAACTTAATATAGTTGGTGGCCTAAAGTGCAACTTCAAAATGAGGCCTTAAAGAAAAAGAAAAGTATTTTTATATTTTCTTATTTGAATTTTATTTCTTTACTTTTTGAGACACAAAATTATTAACAAAATTGTTTTCTAATCAATTACTCCAATAATTCCTTTTTCAATTAATACTATACCTAAATCTTTCAATTTCTCATGAGATGTTATTGATCTTAAACTAAAATTATTATCAAATTAATTTAGAAAAACTCCCAGTGAGGCAATTGTTATAGGAACTCTATAAGTAATATATGCATTTAGAGAATAATTAAAAAAATTATCATATTGAAATATTTTTTACCTTTCTACTCACTTCATCCCACTTTAACTATTGTTTTAATTCCTGTCATGTCCATTAAGTAAAACAATAAATGCAAGGTATTGTTTATTAAGTTACTTCTATTTATCCAATGTGTCTTATAGCATCTAGACGCATTAAAAAGAAATTTCTTTAGTACAAAGGATTAAGTTTAAATAATTGTCAACTTTATTCTTTAATTCCTAAATTGATGACTTTTCAGCTAAAGCGACATTAAAATGAAAAAGTGAGAACATTAAAAAGCACTCAATATTTTCTTATGAAAATAATGTACAAGATTATAACCTTAATTGTTAAAAAATTGGGGGCCTAAAGCCTTGGCTTTACTTGGTTTAGATTGAAGCCAGCACTGCTTTGATTATTGGTTGGATATTCAGGTTCAAATGATATCCAATCATCTTTATCTTAACAAATAAGATACAATACAATCATCCATACTGATCAGTCGCATGAATATTTATTTATCCATTAATGAATAATTATTTAATAAAAAAATTCATATTTAATAATTTTGATAATATTTTACAAAATCTTATCATAATTACTTGTCTCACATGTTTAACGCACGTGCCACTAAACTAGTAATTACTGAGTTTTATATAAAATATCTATGTAGAGAATAAAATAGTTAACCATAAAAATAAAAATAAAACATGACATAAGTTAAATTTAAACAAAATAAATATACAAAATATAAAACATAGGTGAATCGATTGAAACCTTGAAATGTTAATGACATAATGATAACTTTACTCAGACTCTCCCAATATGCCACCGGGTGCATGTTGAGTCTGAAAGAGTAGTGGCTTTTCTAGTATAAACTAATTGGGAGTCTTACCACAGTCTCTGCTATCTATTTACAGTTTAATTTATATAGGCTAGTAGTTATGTGTATCAAAAAAGATTTAGGTGAAATTAGAATATATATATCTATAACCTATCATAAGTGTATAGTTTTGATGTATTCCCTACTTGTTCTTATTATGAGTCATGCATGTTATGTTGGTTAAACGTTGCACCACCTATTTTTTATTTTCACGATAATTAAATACCAATTCATGAGTACACAATCCATATATTTTTATGTCCAGATAGCAGCTTCATCCAAATATGAGTTCCACCAATCCTAAATAAAATGATGAGATAAATCTAGGTGTTCGATATATAGGCTTGAACTCTGAGCAAAATGATGATGGGAAGTGTATGCTAGGAAGCCCAAAAAAAAGGGTGCAAAGAGTGTTGGGAATCAATGGCCTCCTCAAAATCCCAGTACAAAAGCTTGGGGAAAGAAGAAGACTAAACCTTGGGGTTATCCAGATGTTTTTGATATATCAGGAGTGTGTAAAAATATTGGATCGAGACAGGGTTCTAGATATAAATGGTATGAGCTAATAATCCTCAAAAACATGCAATGCCGCAACTACTTAGTGGAGGTTTCTTGTTGCCTACTGTAGTTCCTCTTGCTCAAAAGAATGCTTAGAATTTGTCTGCTAAAGTTGCCTCAACTCAACCCTAGAATACTTCCCCGGTTCCTGATGATGTAAGGTCGGTGAACATGATGCTAAGGATAATGTAACACCCCGCAATTTGGGCTACAATATAGACCATGATTTTGATGCGTTGCTAATCCCAAAGCCATAAAATTCTATGCCAATACGGTACGTTAATTATTGTCATGTGAATTCGCTCAAGCTTGAATTTAGACCATAGAGGTCCTTCAACTCAAGGATGAGTTGGAACTATTTTAATCGACTAAGTTTTAGTAGACGTTGTAAAGTGTGTCGGCTTCCATCGACCATAAATCTCTGTATATGTTGAATTAGGAAGCCTACTATGTGTCAAATGATAGGTATTCGAGTTAGCTTTCCAACGATACCAATTTGGCAAAAATCCGACATCCGAGCAAGAAGTTATGGCCCTTCAAAGTGATAAGCGTCGCCTAACCAATCTCCCATGGCCACTGGTAAACATAGGCAATAGCCTAGGCGGAGCCTATGTAAACATAGGCATAGCCTAGGCGGTGCCTATGCAAACATAGGCGATAGCCTAGGCGGCGCCTATGTGAACATAGGCAACGGGATAAGCGGCGCCTATGTAAGGAATTCTGGTGATTTAAACACTCCGTGTTGGGGACAAAGTGGTCCTTTTTCACCCTTACTTCGCCCTAAAACATGAGATTTAGTTCCAAGGACCCCAAAATACATATTCTTTCATCAAAAGTTCTTAATATTCTCCTTAGGGTTTCAAAATAAAAACACAAATAGTTCAAGATTTGACCGTAGGTTTTCAAAGATAATTATATATTTGGATTCATCAATCCGCAAGCTTCAAGAAACACCTATTATCCTTGGAAAAAGAGGTACGTGGGGTTGTCAAAAAGTCTCATGGGTGTTGTCTTTATGAACATGCATGCTTTTAAATGGGGGATTTCAATCAGATGCTAATATCTTACTTTCAATACTATTTCTAAGTCATTTTTTTTATGTCATGGGAATTGTTTGCCTATATACTTCAATGGTTGAAACCATCCATATGTGATTTGAGATTTTCCATGGAAGTTTGATAAATATAAATGATAAATTGTTTTCAAATTCCCATGATAATGTTTCTATACTCCATATTATATTGTGATAAACAAAAGAGAGCATAAATTTGAAATAAATATTGTTCACCACTTGTAAATGATGAAGCCCCTTGGTTTTTACTTGATTATGCATATATGGATGTAATATTGATGACTTGCAATTCGGGTATGACGATACCCTACAGAATATGACATGTGATTGAATAAGATGATATTTGAATGCATTGATTTTAAATAAGATAGGTGGTTGCCCAAAGAAAGCATGAGTCAATTGATTCTATGCTGGAAATCATGTTTGCCGACTCGGGAACTTGGTACCATGCTTTGTGGTCTTGCGTACCTTATATTATATTATCCCAAATTAGGATTATGGTTAGTAGCCATGCTTTGTGGTCTTGTGCACTACCATATTTGATTTGGGTGGAGACACCAAGCTTCGTGGTCTTGTGTGTCTCTCCCTATCTTATACTCTAATCTCGGCAGCAACCGAGGTTTGACAGTTGGTGTAAATTATGTAGGGTATTCCACCTCACTCAGTTGCATTTCATTATTGTCGAGAAAAAAAACTATTGCATTACACCTATGTGCTTTCAAATGATTTGATACGAAATTGCTTTATAATGGCTCTCAACTATACTTTGTAAAAATATTATGTTTTGCTTTGATATCTCTGTGTGCCAGTACTTTTGTGGTGACCCCCTCCCCTCTCTAATCTCTCAGGTTCAGAGGCCCAGTCTAGGGGTCAAGAGAATCAGTAGAACTTTCAGACAGAGCTGTAGAGACAAATGGTGAGCCTTCTATGTTTCGGAAGGTCTTATGTCCTACATTCCTTTTATCTTATATTTAGTTTTTGGGTCTACTGGGGGCCTTGTCCTATTTTTTAGATAGACATTATTTCAGTCATTTGTTAGAGACTTTCATAGACAGTTGTTCAGAGGATAATTGATGTTGAGGGAACATCATCTCCTCATTATTGTCTCTTTTCATATTTATGACCATATTTCTGAGTTATTGTGTTTTTTCGCATTTCTTTGATCATATAAATTAGGTGCATGATTACCAGACAGATAGGGGTGTTTTGGGCCTCAATGTTTTGAAATGCTCGTCACGGCCAGGCCAAAGTTTGGGTTGTGACAAACTTGGTATCAGAGCATGGTTAATGGTCCCAGGGTGTCTGTGAAATCGCGTCGAGTAGAGTCTTGTTTATGGGTGTGTAGCGCGCCACACTTATAAGCAGGAGGCTGCTAGGTGTTTAGGAAATATTTCCCTTCTTTGTGATTTAGTTCGTGCTTCAGAGTCTGAACTGTCCCCTAATCAATGATCACTTGTGTTTCAGAAACACAGTTATGTCTCCACGTTGTATCGTCGATTAGAATGCTCAGGCAAATGAGGTCCGTTCCGCCCATGGGATGCGGACCCATAATAGAGCTCACACTCCAGAATTTGTCCCTACTCTGGGAGTCCCTCCAGTCCCGACCAGTCCACATCGGGTTCCACAGAATAATGTCAACCATCCCCCAACTTCTCAGGGAGATATTTTAAATGCAGAATTCAGATGATCTATTCATATGCTGACATAGTTGGCAGCCAACCAAGCTCAATAATCGAAAGATGTTGGGTCTGCATCTATTACATCTGAGGCTACTAGAGTCGGACATTTCATAAAGATGAACCCACCTAAGTTCACTGGCACCAAGGTGGAGGAAGATCCACAGGATTTCTTGGATGAGATGGAAAAGATCTTTAAGGTGATGCATGTGGATGAGGTTGAAGGGGTGGAGTTAGCAACCTATCAGCTTAAAGATATTTTGCGCCAGTGGTATGCCGAAGGGGAAGACGAAAAAGGTGAAAGTGCTGAGCCCACAGTTTGGGATGAATTTGTGAAAGCGTTCCTTGATCGATTCTTTCCTCTGGAGTTGAGGAAGGCCAAAGAGAAAGAGTTTATGAATCTGAAATAGGGCAGTATGAGTGTCTAGGAGTACACTTTGAAGTTTAATGAACTAGCTCGCTATGCACCAGAGTTGACTAGTAATATGAGAGCCCGAATGAGGAAATTTGCATCTGGCCTTGCTGATGACCTGGTACTGGAGTTCCAGGGGGATATGTTGAATAAGGAGTTAGACTTTGCTCGACTGACCATTCATATACATCAAGTGGAGGAGAAGAAGAAAAAGATTACTAAATCTAGAGAGAAAGACAGACAGGCTAAGAGAGCTAGATCTACAGACCAACACCAGAGTCAGCCGTAGAGTGGTAAATGAGGTAATAAGTGGTCAAAGAAAAATAAGTTTTGGAATAATGCACAGTCAGCAGCTAGCGCCCCAGCACCCAGACCACCGACAGATAGACAAACTCAGAATTTTTAAACTCCTCTTGGGTCCAGAGCTCTAGGTACACAATCTTAGGGCAGTGTGGCGCAGCAGCATTGTACTCATCCTCGGTGTGAGGTTTGCGAAAGGAATCATCTAGGGAAGTGCTGGTTTGAGGGAAGAAACTGCTATATTTATGGCAAAGTAGGTCACCTTCAAAGATATTGTCCATCTGCTGAAGTAAATGCAGGGGGGGCTAAGTCCTAAGCTGCCTCCATAACTTCTTTCCCTAAGGGTGCCCCTTCAGCTGGCGGAAGCGGTCGCAACCAGTTATATTCTTTGATTAACCGCCAGGAGGCGGAAGCTTCACCAGATATTGTCACCGGTATGTTACAAATCTTTTCTCGTGATGTTTATGTATTGCTTGATCCTGGGTCTACTTTATCTTATGTGGCTATTGGTTTCGGGTTTGAGCCCGAAGTTATTATAGAACCCTTTTCTGTTTCTACTCCTGTAGGTGATTCTGTTATTCCTAGAAAGGTATATAGAAATTGTGTCATATCTATTCATGGTAGGGAAACTGTGGCAGACCTTATAGAACTGGATATGATAGACTTTGTTGCCATCCTTTGGATGGACTGGCTCCATTCGTGTTATGCCACCCTTGATTGCAGAACCCGAAAGGTCACTTATTCTTTCTCGAATGAGACACCAGTTGTTTGGGCAGGGAGTTCTGTGGAACCTAGAGGTCACTTTATCTCTTATCTTAGAGCCTAAAAGCTTATCTCCAAAGGTTGTATGTATCATCTAATCCGAGTAAAAGATTTAAAAGTTGGAAACCTTCCTCTGCAGTCAGTCCCTGTAATGAATGAATTCCCAAAAGACTTTCCCGAAGATCTCCCAGGGATACCCCCTGATAGGGAGATAAATTTTGGCATGGATGTGTTGCCAGAAACTCGTCCTATTTCTATTCCGCCATATAGAATGGCTCCCGCAGAACTAAAGGAGTTAAAGGAACAGCTTGCAGACCTCTTAGACAAAGGTTTTATTCGTCCTAGTGTTTCCCCATGGGGTGCACCCATGCTCTTTGTGTGAAAGAAAGATGGGTCCCTTCGGATGTGCATAGACTACCGTCAGCTGAATAAGGTTATGATTAAAAATAAATATCCTCTTTCTAGGATTGACGACCTTTTTGACCAGCTTCAGGGTGCCGAGTCCTTTTCAAAAATAGATCTTCATTCGGGTTATCATCAGTTGAAATTTAGGGAGTCAGACATACCTAAGACAACCTTCCGAACCCGATATGGTCACTACGAATTTCTAGTCAAGTCCTTCGGGTTGACTAACGCCCATGCATCCTTCATGGATCTTATGAATAGAGTTTTCCATCAGTTTCTTGACTTGTTCATCATCATATTTATTGATGATATTCTGATCTATTCTAAGAGTAAAAAGGATCACGCCAATCACGTCCGAATTATTCTTCAGACCCTTAAGGATCATCAGCTGTATGCCAAATTTTCTAAGTGTCAATTCTGGTTAGACGGTATTGCCTTCTTGGGGCATATTGTGTCCAGTGAAGGGATAAAAGCGGATCCCCAGAAAGTTGAAGCAGTGGGAAAATGGCCCAGACCCACGACTCCAACCGATATTCAGAGCTTCTTGGGTTTGGCGGGGTATTACAGAAGGTTCGTAGAGAGTTTTTCTTCCATAGCTGCTCTGCTTACTAAACTGACTCAGAAATAGATGAAGTTTGTGTGGTCTGACTTGTGTGAAAATGGTTTTGAGAAATTGAAGGACAAGCTGACTACTGCTCCTATTTTGACCCTTCCCGAGGGTGTAGATGATTTTATGGTTTATTGTGATGCGTCCCGTGTGGGACTTGGTTGTGTATTGATGCATCTTGGTAAGGTGATAGCTTATGCATCTAGGTATTTAAAGGTGCATGAGCGCAATTACCCCACTCATGACTTGGAGTTAGCAGCCGTGGTGTTTGCACTTAGAATTTGGAGGCACTATATCTATGGAGTGCAGGTTGATATTTATACTGACCATAAAAGTTTACAGTATGCTTTCTCACAGAAAGAATTGAACCTCCGGAAGAGACGTTGGATGGAGCTTTTGAAAGACTATGATATGAGTTTGTGTTACCATCCGGTCAAGGAAAATATTGTAGCCGACACCCTCAGCAGGTTGTCTATGGGCAGCCTTTCTCATGTAAACGAAGGAAAGAAAGAGATAGTGAAGGATATTCACCGCGTTGCAAATTTGGGAGTGTGACTCTTAGATTCTGAAGATGGAGGGGTGATTATTCATGAGTTAGATAAGTCATCTCTTTGTGCTGAAGTTAAGGAGAAGCAGGTTGAAGATCCCATCTTGATGCAAATCAAGAAAGATATGGGTCAACAAAAGGTTATGTCATTTGAAATTGGTGGCGATGGTATTCTGAGATTTCAGGGTAGATTGTGTGCTCTGAATGTCGATAGGCTACGGGAAAAAATCCTTAATGAGGCACACACTTCAAGGTATGTCATTCACCCAGGCTCTACTAAGATGTACCATGATCTGAAAACCTTATATTAGTGGAATAACATGAAACGTGATGTAGCTGATTTTGTGTCCTAGTGTTTGAACTGTCAGCAAGTGAAGGTAGAACACATGAGGCTAGGTGGTACTTCCCAAGAGATAGCCCTACCTTTATGGAAGTGGGAGATGATAAATATCGACTTCATTAATGGATTTTCGAGTTCCCGAAACCAGTATGATTCTATATGGGTGATTGTAGATTGGTTGGCCAAGTCATCCTACTTTTTGCCTATGAGGACTAATTATTCGGGAGAGGTTTATGCTAAGATTTACATTGAGGAGATAGTTCGATTGCATGGGGCACCAGTGTCCATTATATCCAACAGAGGTACGCAATTTTCATCTCAGTTTTAGAGATTCTTTTAGAAGGGTTTAGGTATACAAGTGAATTTGAGCACAGCTTTCCACTCTCAGGCGGATGGGCAAGCTGAGCGTACCATTCAGACCCTCGAAGATATGTTGAATTCATACGTCATTGATTTCAAAGGTAGTTGGGTAGATCACCTGCCACTGGTTGAATTCGCCTACAATAATAGCTACCATGCCAGCATCAAGATGGCTCCTTTTGAGGCCTTGTATGAGAGGAGATGTAGGTCTTCGATAGGATGGTATGAAGTGGGTGAGACTCAGTTGTATGGGCCTGATCTTGTTCATCAAGGGATGGAGAAAGTAAAATCATTAGAGAGCAACTCAAGACTGCTCAGAGTCGTCAGAAGTCCTATGTCGATGTTCGGAGAAGAGAACTAGAGTTTGAAATGGGTGATTGCATGTTTCTCAAGGTTTCTCCTATGAAAGGAGTTATGCGGTTTGGAAAAATGGGTAAATTGAGCCCTCGTTATGTAGGGACACATCAAATTTTGAAAAAGATTGGTACAATTGCATATGAGTTAGAATTGCCTGCAAGTTTGGATTTCGTTCATCCGGTATTCCATGTGTCTATGTTGAAGAAATGCATTGGAGATCATTCTATGGTATTGCCAGTAGAGGGTATCAAAGTGACAGACTCCTTGTCTTACGAAGAAGAGCCCGTTGAAATTTTATATCACCAAGTTTGAAAGCTGAGGAGCAAAGAGATAGCCTCAGTAAAGTTACTTTGGAGGAATCAGTTAGTCGAAGAAGCAACTTGGGAGTCAGAAGATGACATGAGAATCAGATATCCCAATTTATTTGCTTTGATAGGGGAGGAGACAGAAGGTACTATTCCTATCATATCTTTCCTAATCCTTAATTATGCTTGAAATCGTGTCTATCTGTGTCCCACATCATTGGGGGACTAATGATCCTAAGAAGGGGGATAATGTATTATCCCACAATTTGGGATACAATATAGACCATGATTTCGATGCGTTGCTAATCCCAAAGACATAAAATCTTATGCCAATCCAGCATGTTAATTATTGTGTAGCATGTGAATCCGCTCAAGCTTGAATTTAGACCATAGAGGTCCTTCAACTCATGTATGAGTTGGAACTATTTCGATCGACTAAGTTTTAGTAGACGTTGTAAAGTATGTCAGCTTCCATCGACCATAACTCTCTGTATATGTCGAATTAGGAATCCTACTACGTGTCAAATGATAGGTATTCGAGTTAGCTTTCTAACAATAACAATTTGGACAAAATCCAATATCCGAGCAAGAAGTTATGACCCTTCAAAATGATAAGCATCGCCTAACCAATTGCCTATGGCCACTACAAAACATAGGCAAAAGGCTAGGCGGCGCCTATGTAAACATAGGCGATAGCCTAGGCCGCTCCTATGTAAACATAGCCGATAGCCTAGGCCGCGACTATGCAAAAATAGGCGATAGCCAAGGCGGCGCCTATGTGGACATAGTCAACGGGATGGGCGGCGCCTATGTAAGGAATTCTGGTGATTTAAACACTCCGTGTTGAGGACAAAGTGGTCCTTTTCCACCCTTACTTAGCCGTAAAACATGAGATTTAGTTCCAAGGACCACAAAATACATATTCTTTCATCAAAAGTGATTAGGATTCTCCTTAGGGTTTCAAAATAAAAACACAAATAGTTCAAGATTTGACCGTAGGTTTTCAAAGATAATTACATATTTGGATTCATCAATCCGCAAGCTTCAAAAAATACCTATTATCCTTGAAAATAGAGGTACGTGGGGTTATCCAAAAATCTCATGGGTGTAGTATTTATGAACATGAATGCTTTTAAATGGGGGTTTTCAATCAAATACTAATATGTTGCTTTCAATACGATTTCTAAGTCATTTTCTTTATGTCATGGGACTTGTTGGCCTATATACTTCAATGGTTGAAATCATGCATATGTGATTTAAGATTTTCCATGGAAGTTTAATAAATATGAATGATAAATTGTTTTCAAATTCCCATGATAATGTTTCGATACTCCATATTATATTGTGATCAACATAAGAGAGCATGAATTTGAAATAAATATTGTTCACCACTTCTAAATGATGAAGTACCTTGGTTTTTACATGATTATGCATATGTGGATGTGATATTGATGACTTACAAGTCGGGTATGAAGATACCCTATAGAATACGACATGTGATTGAATAAGATGAAATTTGAATACATTGATTTTAAATGAGATAGGTGGTTGCTCAAAGAAAGCATGAGTCAATTGATTCTACGCTGGCAACCGTGTTTGCCAACTTGGGAACTTGGTACCATGCTTTGTGGTCTTGCGTACCTGATATTATATTATCCCAAATTAGGATTATCGTTAGTAGCCATGCTTTGTGGTCTTGTACACTACCATATTTGATTTGGGTTGAGACACCATGCTTCGTAGTCTTGTGTGTGTCTCCCTCACTTATACTCTAATCTCGGCGGCAACCGAGGTTTGACAGTTGGTGTAAATTATGTAGGGTATTCCACCTAGCTCAGTTGCATTTCATTATTGTTGAGAAAAAAAAACTATTGCATTACACCCATGTTCTTTCAAATGATTTTATACGAAATTGATTTATAATGGCTCTCAACTATACTTTGTAAAAATATTATGTTTTGTTTTGATATCTCTGCGTGCCAATACTTTTTTGTTGACCCCCTCCCCTCTCCAACCTCTCAGGTTTAGAGGCCTAGTCTAGGGGTCAAGAGAATTCAAACAGAGCTGTAGAGACAAGCGGTGAGCCTTCTATGTTTCAGAAGGTCTTATGTCCTGCAGTCCTTTTATCTTATATTTAGTTTTTGGGTCTACTGGGGGCCTTGTCACAGTTTTCAGATAGACATTGTTTCAGTCATTTGTTAGAGACTTTCGCAGACAGTTGTTCAGAGGATAATTGATGTTGAGGGAACATTATCTCGCCTTTATTGTCTCTTTTCATATTTATGACCATGTTTCTGAATTATTGTGTTTTTCTGCATTTCTTTGATCATATGAATTAGGTGCATTATTAACAAACAGATAGGGGTGTTTCGGGTCTCAATGGTTCAAAATGCTCGTCACGACCAGGCCCTGGTTTGGGTCGTGACAGATAATGAATTGGATTTTATTGATGAAAGTGATGATGACCTTTAATATGATTACTTTGATATAGTGACTGAAAAGAGTTATGAGATGCGCAGGAAAGATAGGAGGAGTTGCTGATGTTTAATTTTTGAGAATGATCGTAATTTCGTGTTGAAAAGGGGTTTTAAGCATATAAAGGTGGGACCTCATGGGAAAAATGATCAAAATACTCCTACGATTAGTCAAAAAAAATTTCCAAAACAAAATCCCCACGACATCACTTATGGTCCATAGGTAGTAGTTACGGCCCGTAGGCAGGGTCGTAGTTATTAAATCCCCCTTTTCAGCACTTAGAACCTACTTACGACCCCTATCTGATGTCTCATAGGAAATACCTACAACCTACAGGTAGGGTAGTAAGTTTCAAACCTTTTTTCTGCTCTTGGGACCCACTTACAACCGCCCCCCAACCTACGACCCAAAAGTAGTACCTACGGCTGGTAGTTAGAGTGCGTAGGTAGATAGATAGATTGACAAGGCTTCACTAAAATGTCCATAACTTTTTACTCCGACGTCAGATTAAGGCAAAACTAGAAGCATTGGAAAGTTAATTCAATTACCTATAATTTGGTGGATCTTAAGATCAATAACACTATCTAATATAGTTGGTATACTCATTTGAAGTTGACTATTGCAAGATACTTCATGAAAAATCAATTGGTAGGGGAGGTTTTTGCTTGGACAAGAGTTTGGAGTTACTTGAGACCTTAATACATATATATATCCCTTCCAATAACATCGGGTGAGTTGCTTGCATTTACACAACATTGGGTGCACGATGATTCTAAAATTTTTGGGGTGTTACACAAATTCCAACAACTAGCATAAGTGGGAGGCTTAAATTCTTTAAGGGCAGTCAATGCACCATCAAAGTAAGTTTTTATTAAATTCCTGCAAAGTTGTATTAACAACAGGTGTCTATTGGATATTTTTTTCTCCAGATGTAGAAAAACTTAATGTCTTCGCTCTTTTTCATTTTCATTATTAATGAAGTTCTGCAATAATTCCACTTTCACCTTCTCTTCTTTCTTTGAATTCTCACCATTTAAAAGTATGACAAGGCAAACATCTCCGGCCACATTCAGAACCTGAATAAAACTTGATCCAGATAATTTGCATAATAAGATGAAGATGAATAATAATGAATTACAGTAATTATATAATAATGAATTTTTATATCCTACGCTTTATCTGTGTCTCATAAAATACATACTTTTCAAGACAAAATTAAAACCACAAAAGGTCTCTCTGTGTCTTTATTTCTAAAAATAATAATAATAATAATAATAATAATAATAATAATAATAATAAATCATTTCTCTTACCTCACGAAAAAACTCATTTTTACTATTCAAAATAATACATATAATGAGCGACGAAAAAATATATTCTATAATATTAAAATTTAAGTGAGAAGTATAAAATAATACATGTAATGTTATTGAAATTTATATCCATATATATCTATAATCTATAATCTATAATATATTAAAAGTATGAAGACTCTTAGAAAAGTGAATCGAACTTTTTTTCCTTCATTGAAAGTTTCACTTTTAGACAAAATAGTTTGTTTACTATTTTATCAAATTATTATTTAATTATATTTTTTATATTGTCTCATAAAATATATGGTCAAGAGTTTAAAATATATGGTAAGACTTTTGCTTAAATTTGCCTAACGTGTTCCAGTTAGCTAAAAGAGTTAGTAAATTGCATAATGATTTTTATGTAGAAAACACCTGGCTTAAAGAGAAGTAAAAAATCACGACTTGTTCTTCTACAGGATTTAACCCCAACTTTGCTAAAACACTTGAGCCTCAACAAGCAACAAATTACAAGACTCTTGTAAACTAGGAATTATAAACTTCTAATTCCTATTTCTACAAAATAGAAACCTTCCCAAGGTAAGTGTTCCCAAGTCTTTGAGTTCCCCAACTTGCAGTGTAACGCACCGGGAGTACACCCTGGACGCCACACAATGCTTACTGTCATAAGTAACCACAAGCTAACCCATGAGCTGGTACCTATTGTGAGCACAGAATAAAACTGATAATAAAAGCTACACATGTGCGGAATAGATGAATATCCATAAGGTTGAAATAATAAGACATCTCTGAACTTAAAATCCTGAAAATGAATGTCTGAGAACAACTATCTAACAACTGATAAAAATAATGACAAAACTGACTGACTGTCTGAAAGCGTTTGAAAGCCTCTAACTGATTGAATAAGAGTTGATGGGATTGGCCCCAACTAACTCCAATTGTCTAATCAAAATAAAATATTGAAATAAACATAATCAGTCCTCAAAATATAAGGATGAACCACTGTTGCTGCTGCTGATGCGCTGGAATGTCAAAGTGTGGTCGGGAACCTGAGCGTACAAACCTATGATTTGAGACATCATAGTGCAAGAAATGAGTATGTGGTCAGTACTTTGAATATACTGGTATGCTATATGGAGTTATACCAATATGCATAGGCTTATGTGTATGAATAATAACCAGCTGAATAAATAGCATGAGATAACTGATTCATAGTATGCATGAAAGTTATAAACTCGGAGAATGCATGACCAAGCATATAACATGATACTGGAATAGTCTGTAAACTGAAATACTGAAATTTGAGTACTGATTTAATTGATAAACTGAATACTATGGTCTAGAAAACCTGAGCTGACTTTCGAACAGAGACTGGACTGAGACTACGGGACCTATCATCTAACCGATATTCCCTAATATGAGCTAATTGGGGTCTAACCTATGACCCCAGCTGGAAGGGTATCACTACTGTGCCACTGGTACTAACACATGGCTTCATGGATCCACTAAAGTGAAGTCCCAAAGGATGAAAGAATCACCCTCCACTGATATGTGCTCTAGTGAGATATATGTCAACCCTCCACTAGCAGGTTTATATCTCAAACATATATGGGTCATGAATTAAAGCATGGGAATAGTTAAAACATAAGATAATAACATAATTTCAATACTAAAATCTTGGGTTAAGGATTTAACATACAAATATCATCGTTCAAATATGTCACGGGCTAATTCCAATGAAAACACATGTACACAAGATAT
Source organism: Capsicum annuum (assembly GCF_002878395.1). Taxonomy (NCBI): domain Eukaryota; kingdom Viridiplantae; phylum Streptophyta; class Magnoliopsida; order Solanales; family Solanaceae; genus Capsicum; species Capsicum annuum. The sequence continues at coordinate 386,843 of NW_025848481.1, read as the reverse complement.
AAAAATTGAAATTCATGGAAGTTCATGGATATAATGCATGAAAATATGTAAAGATCCTAATTTTAAACTTGAAAATTGATTCTTGGACTCCATGGGTGAATAGGACCATGGATGAACATCTGACATACCTTAAAGCTTTAATCTTGCAAGAGAATTAACTTTTTTGATTGTTCTTGGGTGGTGAAGCTTGAATTCTTGAGTTTTCTTGAAGGAATAATGATTGAACTTCATGATTTTGGGCTGATGGTTATGGTTTATTTTAGAGAGGAATTGAGGAAATTAATCATATAATGCCCTAAATGACGACTTAATCTCTTGTTTTCACGAATTGGGGGTGGTTAGAAAATAAAAGACTGCCCCTCTGGGATTTAAATTTGTAATTGAAATTCCTATTAGTCCATCGCTGCAATGCGCCAATGATGCCACACTAAACCCACCGCAACACACCACAATCACAGTAAGGTTCTGGAATTGAAATCCAAATGTGCCTCAATCCTTGTCATAAAAATCCAAAACTTCCTGGAGACATGCTACTTACACCCCTGAACATGACTAAATTTACAAACCACCGTCTCGGGGTCGGGAAGATCACTTTAAAAATCATCGATGTTAAGAGGCCAAAAATATGGTTAAGTCCCCAACACTTCGCTAAATTTTCAGGTTTTAAGCCTCTTATGCGTGCACTATGAGATAATCTGAGCTAACACTAACACGGGGTATTAGAATAACTCCCCATTCGGAACATTCATCCTTGAATAAGACTAATTACACTGAGAATACTGATTGAACTGAATTCGCATACCGAACATGCATAACTGAAAACATGCTTACATGACTGAGTGTAAAACGTGATACATGACTGAACTGATTTGTGAATGCACGCATTGATAAGAAAATGATTATATTATTGGAACTGAGAATGGAAAAGAGATAATCCAAGGAAAAACTTTTACTGTGAGCTGACTCTGAGTTTGCAGAGAAAAGGTGAGGGTACTTGGTTTGCATATCTACTTCTGCTTCCCAAGTGGCTCTCTCTACGGAATGGTTCTGCGAAAGAACTTTGACCAAGGGAACTTCTTTGTTCCTCAATCTACGGGTCTGCCGATCAAGGATTTCAACTGGGAGTTCTTTGTAAGAAAGACTATTCTGAATATCTAAGATTTCTAACGAAACAACGATAGTTGGGTCACCAATACACTTCTTTAATAAAGAAACATGGAATACTGGGTGGACTGATGCCAGATCTGTGGGAAACTCAAGCTCATACGCTACTTTCCCATAACAGCTCAAGATCCTGTACGGGATAACATATCGTGGATTGAGCTTCCCTTTTCTGCCAAAACTCTCACTCCCTTCATGGGAGAGATTCTCAAATAAACTAAGTCGCCAACCTCAAACTCAAGATCTCTCCTTCTCACATCTACATAAGATTTCTGATGGCTTAGGGTTGTCTTAATCCTTTCTCTGATTAGCTGAACTTTCTCCAATGCATCAAATATCAAATCTAGACCTATCAAAGCGGTCTCACCTACCTCAAACCAGCCAATAAAAGATCTGTATTGCCTCCTATAAAGAGCCTCAAATGGAGCCATCTGAATACTAGAAAGATAACTATTATTGTAAGCAAACTCAATCAATGGCATGTGATCATCCCAACTGCCCTTAAAGTCTATAAAAAAAGCTCTCAATATGTCCTTTAGGGTCTGAATGGTCCTCTCTGCCTAACTATTTGTATGAGGGTGAAAGGTTTTACTGAGATGAACTTTGGTACCAAGACCATTCTGATAAGCTTTCCAAAAGTGAAAGGTAAACTGAGTACCTCTGTCTAAAATAATGGACAGCGGGACCTATGCCACCTAACCAACTCTCTAATATAGAGCTTGGTATAATCCGCAGCTGAATAAGAAGTATGGACTGGTAAGAAATGGGCTGATTTGGTCATTTTGTCCGCAATAACTTAAATTAAATCATGTTGGTGACATGAACAAGGCAACCCTATCAAAAAATCCATGTTTGCCTCCTCCCACTTCTATGTAGGGATGTGAAACCCCGGCATAGTGCCACTAGGCCTTTAGTGCTCAACCTTAAACTTTTGACAATTAGCACACTTGGCTAAACTCTGGAATATCCCTTTTTATACCATTCCACAAATAGAGTTCCTGTAAATCATGGTACATCATAGTGGCTCCTGGGTGAAGAGAGTAACGTGAACCATGCACTTCTACAAGAATTCGCTATCTTAAACCATCAACACACACCACACACAATCTACCCTCGTAATGCAATACACCATCTCCCCCTTGGGAGAAAACCTCTACTTTTTGATCTTTGACTGACTCCTTTAACCTAATGAGACTGGGTCCCTATCTTGTTTTTCTTTCACTTCGGCAAGCAAAGAAGATTTCGAACTATTTTGAACACATACACTACCCTCAGCTGAGTTCACCAAATGAAAGCCTAACCTAGGCAACTGATGAACCACCTGAACCAACTTCTTCTCATCATTTTCAAAATGATCCATACTACCTATAGACAATCTACTAAGGGCATCCGCCACTATGTTGGACTTGCCTTAATGATACAAAACACTTATATCATAGTCCTTCTACAATTTTAACCACCTTGTCTGATGAAGATTTAACTATCTCTACAAAAACACATACTGTAAATTTTTATGATCTGTGAACATATCAACATGCACCCCATACAGATAATGTCTCCAAATTTTCTAGGCAAACACAACAGCTACTGACTCAAGATCATGGGTAGGATAATTCTTTTCATAGGGCTTAATCTATCTAGAGACATAGGCTATGACCTTACATTTCTGCATTAAAACACAACCCAAATCAACTTTGGAAGCATCATAGTAAACAACAAACCCATTTGATCCATCTGGCAGGGTCAAAACTAGGGCTGAGGTGAGTCGAGTCTTTGAATCAAAAAAACCCCTCTCACAAAAATCTGACCACTAAAACTTGACTTTCTTCTAAGTCAATCTAGTAATGGGGGATGCAATAGACAAAAAACCTTCAACAAACCATCTGTAATAGCCAGCCAAACCCTAGAAACTCTTGATATCTAATGGAGAAATAATCCAGGGCTAGTTTCTCACTACTTTAGTCTTTTAAGGGTCAACTCTAATGCCATCACCAAAAATAATATGGCTGAGTAAAGCTACTGATCTTAGCCAGAACTCCCACTTACTGAATTTGGCAAAAACTAATAAGGTCTAAGAGTCTCCAATACAATTTTGAGCTGGTCTACATGATCATTTTTATTACGAAAATAGACAAGAATATCATCAATGAAGACTATGATGAACATGTTTAAGTACTTCTTGAACACTCTATTCATCAAGTTCATGAAACCTGCTAGGGCATTTGTTAGTCCAATGGACATGAGTAGAAATTTTAAGTGACCATATTGGGTTATGAAAGCTATTTTTGGAATACCACATTCTCTGACTCTAAGCTAATGATAGCCGAATCTGAGGTCTATCTTAGAGAAATAACTAGCCCCCTAAAGTTGGTCAAATAATTCATCAATTATAGGGGGTGGGTACTTATTCTTGATGGTGACTTTGTTCAACTGATGATAATCGATGCATATTCTAAGAGAATCGTCTTTCTTTCACAGGAAAAAGAATAGAGCACCCCATGGGGAGAAACAATGGGAATGATGAATCCCTTATCTAAGAGGTCTTTCAACTGTTCTTTTAACTCTTTAAGCTCATCTGGAGCCATTCTATAGGGTGGAATGGAAATAGGTTGGGCATCTAGAAAAAGGTCTATTTCAAAGTCAATTTCCCTTTAGAGAGTAACTCCGAGAAGATCTTTGGGAAATACATCTGGAAATTCCCTCACTTCTGAAATTGATTCGAGTTTAAGGGTCTCTAAACTAGAGTCTTTAACTCAAACAAGATGGCAGGCACACCCCTTGGATATTATTTTTCTTGCTCTAAGGTACGAAACAAGCTGACCCCTAAGTACTAAAGTACTACCCCTCCATTCAAGGACTGGTTCTTTTAGAAACTAAAAATAAAAAACTCTAATTCTATAATCAACCAAAGCATAGCATGAGTTGAGCCAATCCATACTTAGGATGACAACAAAATCAGTCACCTTTAACTCCATAAGATTAGTTGAAGTGAATTTCTGGGATATTTTGATCGGACAGTCCCTGTATACCTGCCTGGCTACAATGGAGGCACCTACTAGGGTGGACACTAAAAAGGGCTCTACTAAAGTCTCAGGACTGACATTGAAAATAACAGCTATGTAAGGGGTTACAAAAGAAAGTGAAGCCCCGAGATTTAACAAAGCATAAACATATAAATAAAATACTTATAACGTACTAGTAACCACATCAAAAGAGCATTCCTGATCCTATCAGGACTGAAGTACATACAAACTATTTAGGCGTTGGCCACTCTTTACGCTGGAAGCGGCATCTTACTGAGTCGGGCGACCAGGTGGAATTGGGGATGACTGGACTGACCTTGCTGACCACTCTTTGGGCAATCCCTGACCTTGTTTCCTGGCTTACCCCACACAAAGAATACATCACTGCTATCTCTACACACACCCTGATGGTTTCTACTATATTTCTGGAAAAAAGGATTTGTATGACCACTATTCACACTTTTCTGAACTTCAGCACTAGCGCACTAGCTGAAGATGGAGCTAGGGCTAAAGATTTCAGATAGAATTAAGGATGCTTACTACCCTCCAACCTCGGATGAGCAAAACTGAAGCTACCTATTTTGGCTCTTTTATTCTCTCTTTTTTTTCTTAAACTTCTATTCCTCAATCCATTGAGCATGGACCATCAACTTAGAAAAGTCTATCTTCTTTATCAATAACATGGTACTACACTATTTGACCATGCTATCATCTGCACCAGAAAGAAACTTACTAATCCTAGACCTATGATTAGCCACACATTAGGATCATACCTGGCTAGTTGAATGCACTTAAGAGAGTACTCTTTCACACTCATATTCCCCTACTTCAAATTGATAAACTCATGCACCTTAGCTTATCTTAACTCCAAAGTAAAGAACCTATATAAAAAGGCTATAGAAGACTTCTTTCATTAAATAGGTCCTACATCTGCACCTCTATCTCCCTTTCACTGCTTATAACAGGTGTGAGAAATATCCTACAACTAGTAAGAACCTAACTCTACACTCTCACTAGAAGTCACACCCATAAAAAGTTGGATGCACCATAAGGTTTAAATACTAAAACATCTCTGAAATTATAACACTGAAAACAAATGTCTTAAAACAACTATCTGAAAACTAATAAAAATAATGACAGACTGACTGATTATATGTAATTATCCGAAAGCCTCTAAACTGGATGAATAAGAGTTGATGGGATAGCCCCTAACTAACTCCAACTATCTAACTAAAATAAAAGACTGATAAAAATGTAATCGGTCCTCAGAATATGAGGACTCACCACTGCTACTATTGCTGATGTGTTTGAAAGTCTAAGTGTGATTGGGAACCTGAGCATTCGAACCTGTGATATGAGACATTATAGCATAAGAAACGAGTATGCAGTTAGTACTTTAAATGTAATGGTATGATAAATGAGGTTAGGTTGATATGTATGGGCTCATGTACATAAATAATAACTGAATTAATGAATAACATGAGATGATTAATGCAAAGTATACGTGAACGATGTAGAATTCAAGAATGTAGGACCAAGCATATAAGATAATATTGGAATAGTCTGTAAACTAAAATACTAAAATCTGAGTACTGATTTAACTAATAACTGAATACTATGGTGAAGTCAACCTGAACTGACTTTTGAACTAAGATTAGACTTAGACTGTAGGAGCTATTATCTAACTGACATCCCCTAATATGAGTTAATTTGGGTCCAACCTATGATCCTTGTTGGAAGGTTGTCAGTACCGTCCCATAGGTATTAAAATATGGCTATTTGGATCCACTAAAGTGAAGTCCCGAAGGACTAAAGAGTCACCCTCTACTGGCAGGTGGTTTAGTGAGATATGTGTCAACCCTCAACTGGAAGGTTAATATCTCAACCTACCCTATCTATGTAGTTCTGGAATGTGAGGACTACTACTTAAGATCACACCCTCAGCTAGCAGGTGAGCCCTCCATTCCTGGATTCACTCGATGCTAAATGCTACTCCAAATTGATGTTTGACTGGTATGATAAATGACTAAAATGATAATCCTCATACATGTCTAAAACCAACCTGAAAGTATGGAGACTAAATAAACAGTCAAATTTTGGGTATTCTCAACCCTCAAGACTTGATCACAATAACTGTAGAAATATACTAAAGCTTCAAAAGCATAATAAGTAGTCATTGTTCAAAAACCCAATCATTAAGGAATTTCATCAAACACATGTGGGCCATAAGTTAAAGTAGGAGAATAGTTAAATCATGTAATAATAACATAATTTCAATATGAAAATCATGGGTCAAGGATTTAACATACAAATATCATCATTCAAACGTATCAAGGGCTGATTTCAATGAAAACACATGTAAACATGATATAAAAATAAAAATTCATAGATGTTTATGGATAGAATTCATGAAAATATGTAAAGATCATAATTTTAAACTTGAAAACATATTATTGGACTCCATGGGTAAAAAGGACCCATGGATGAACATCTAACATACCTTAATTGATGTATTAGCGAAGGTCCTTGATGATTTCTTGAAGCTTGACCTTGGATTTTGAAGAATCTAGGTTTGCTCTTGAGAGAATTTATGAAAAAAGATAAGTGATTTTGCCTTTTTGGGGCCTAATATCATGTCATGGGTGAGGTAAAGTAAGGTAAAATGACTCAAATACCCGCACATACCCTAAATTTATTAAATTGATCATGACCAGTGACGCAAAATGTGATGCACCGGGTTGCTCCCCACCAACACGATATGTGATGTATCACAGACATATCGCATTGCCTCATTGTTTTGATCATCCAAACAAGCCTCAAACCTTGCCGAGAAAATCTAAAATTTACCCGAGATGTACCTTTGACATCCCTGATCATAAATTAACCCTAAAAGTGACGTTCTAAGGCCGGGAAGGTCAAAACTAGGATTATCAAAGTTTAAAGGGAATTGGAAATGACTATGTCTTAACACTTAGTGAAATTTTCTAAGTCTTTGACCCCTTAATCATGCAATAGTGAGCAGAAGTGAGCTAGGATCTTACGGGGTCTTACAATTTAGTTTTATGTTTCAATATAAATTTCAAGATCAAATAACTCATGAAATATAACATTATATTTTCCTACATCATACGAAAATGGCTTGAAAATGGAAACAAGATCAACCATTGGAATACTGATCGAGGTATGTGTACCAAATCAAATTCAAATTTTTAAAATGATTATAAAACACTTGTACCCCTTTCTTTAAAAATGTCTAAAATAGGATTAATCCTAAAAAAACTCCATAGCAATCACTTTTTCAAAAATAAAAAGCCCAAAATAATGATAACCTTTTTCTCAAATTATCAGTCTTATCTCATCACACCTCTTCTCAAAGCCAAACTTGATATATGATTGAGAAGTTGCTTATGTGAATAGTAATTCTGAGAGAGTAGCTACTATTTGAATTATTGATTACAAAGGTTCTCTTATTATGTATGATTGACAAAAAATTGAGGTATCAAGTTTGGGAGAATCTTCTAGACTGTGAATCAGAAAGAATGTATCTATGAGACTAATAATATTATTGAGGAGGTTAAGAAGCATGTATCTTGTGAGGGGGAATATTTGGGTGACCTCATAGTTGAACTAGATTCATCGTATGAGTTTAATTTTATTGATCCATATATTTGGTGGCTAGGGCACTATTATTTGCACACTAATTTTAAAATAGGTGTGATCTCATGCAATGCCCCAAAAATGAATCTTGAGACATCACACGGTGCTTAAGACTACGAGTAGTCTCAAGCTAACCATGTAACCCTTCTACTAAATATGGATACTCATCATAAAGAAATATAGATATATAGTCAAAGCTGAAATGCAGAACTTTGTCTGTTCTAAGCTGAAATTATCTAAACATAATATCTGAAAGTATTTGTCTCAAAAGTCTAGAAAATCAATACTGAAAATCTGAATTAAATCTAGCAGTCTAACAAGCCTCTACTACTAACAGTAGAGAGCCACTGGGACAAGTCTTTAGCTGACTCAAACTAACTAAAAAACATAGAATAAACTAGAGAAATAAACTAGAAAATCTGAATGACTTGGTACCCGAACTATGAGGACTCACCAAATGTTGGGTTGTAGATGGAGATGCTCGAAATCACTCACGCTACTGAAACTAAGCACCTGAACCTACAATTTGAGACAATGTAGCACATAGACGTATACGTAGATCAGTACTTCTGGAATGTATTGAGTATATGGGGTGAATACATAAGTAAAACAATATCCTATATAAACTTGTAAAGTAATGCATGCTAAGTATAAATGACTCACATTGACTGGAATAACTAAAAACTAAAGAAATCATGAATCATGAGTGATAAAACATACTATATAAATCTTGTGAGTCATAACGCTTTGTTCTAAAAGTTGTACTAGTATTCTAGCTTTAAATCATGTGGTCTAAGTAAATAAAGGACTCACTTTTATATTTGTAAACTGTAAGTTGAAATCTAGTAGCTAATGTCTTATGTAAAGCAATGTCTGAATAAAACTGTGAGCCTTTACACTTAGTTTCTAAAAGCTTTTTTGTTATTCTTTACTCTTTTTGGTAGGCTGTAGGGAGGTTCTTCTAACTTACACAAACCATTTGAGATAACATAGAGTCCAACGTCTAGTTCCCTTATGGGAAAACTTTATATTGGGGAGAGGTATCATACTCTCACCACAAAGTATAACCTAATCTAAGTGATCACATCTATAACTGTCATCCATATAGAAATAGGAATAATCTTATAATCTGAACCTACGTTAGCTCATAGTTCTAGGGCATTAGAACATACTCAACTCGGTGCTAAATACTACTCCCTTTAATCTGTGTGCTTATTCTATTGGAAATCGACTTTTGAAACTAGCATAAGGTTTTATAATGAAAACCAATTATGCATATATCTGTTTTAAACTGTAATCAAAGCTAAATCAATTTTATGTAAACTGTAATAAAACTGTAAAGTGGATTCCATATCTTAACTGAGGATCAAAGATCACATCTTACTAAAAATCTAAAACTAACAAATTATAGGATGTTTAAAGCATTGTCATTCCAAAAATTTCAATGTTGGACTAGGGCTTAAAAACCCATGCATCAAATTCATGTCAAATCATCATAAAGTTCATGCTTGATAAAGAAAATATTGATAATTCAATTCAAAATCTGGAAATTTCAGCACTACACATAAGAATACGAAAGTAGACATGCAATTCAACATCTAATTCAATTGTAATATCAAAATCTTCAAATAGTAAAGAGTGGGTATATACCCTAGACTGAAATTCATCTAATTTCATATAAAATTCAACTTTAAAACTAATTTTGGGCACAAGGATGAAAGAATTATCCTTGTTGAAAACCCCCACATACCTTAATTAATGAAATTAATAAAGAAGCTTGAACTTGAATTCCTATTTGTTCTTTTGAAGATAATTTCTTGAATATCTTGAATTGGGAATCTTTAATTTTGGGTTATCTTGGAATAAGAATGGTAGAATTTGGATTTCTTGAGGTTTAAGTTTTGAGGTTCTAGGGTTTCTTGGAGAGTAATTTGATGAAAAGTGAGCATATAATGCTTAGAATAGGTTAAATATTGTGTTTTACACAGTTTAGGGGATTAGGAAATGACTAGGTTGCCCTTTGTAAAAATTAGTTCAAAATTCAAAATCTCAATTTTGTGCCTCAGTGCAACGTGCCACAATCGCAGTCGCTTGTTGGAAAAAGAACAATCGCTATTTTGGCCTCCAGCGCGATGCAACATAATCGTGTTGCATCACTAGAAAAGGTAGAGTTCCATTTTACACTCCACTATGAAGCGGTGTATGATTTTTTTGAGAATTTTGACGTGATACAAGCAAATCGCGATCGGCTAGTGGAAAAGGGACAAACGAAAATTTGGAATTCAACGCGACGTAGGAAAATTATGGTGCCTCATTGGAAATCGGAAAAATGTGATTCTGCACCTTACTGCGATGCAGTGCTTTACTTTTTTTCACTGAAATCTCCATAACTTCTCAACCGAGTATCGGATTAAGGAAAAATTGGTATCATTGGACAGCTAATTCAATTATATGCAGTTTGGTGGGTCTAGACTTGGAAAATTCTACTTGTATCAAGAGTTATATGCTTTTTAAGTTGTCTCTTGACATACTAGGAGCTAAACTGAGCTAGGAAAAAGTATGCGGTATCACACTATCTCCCCCTTGGGAACTTCATCCTCAAATGAGACTAGTTAAACTGAAGATTTTGAGGGACTAAGGATATATGCTAGCATGCACAACTAAAACAAAATTGCATGACTAAATCTAAATCATACTGAGCAACTGAAATAATCTGCAAATCCATGAATTTACATAAAGATAGCTATATGGCTGAATTCAATACTTGAAAAAAACTAAATAAAGGAAGACTATTACCTCAAGCTGAATCTGAGTTTGTGAAAAAAAAGTGAGGATACTTGGTACGCATGTTTTCTTCTTCTTCCCATGTACCACTTTCAATAGACTGATTTCGCCACAGAACTTTGACCAAGGGAACTTCTTTGTTCCTTAGTCTACAGATCTGAAGATGAAGAATCTCTACTGGAACTTCTTCGTATGAAAGACTATTTTGAATATTTGTGTTTTCTAGAGGGACTACAACATCTAATTGTCCATGAACTTCTTTAATAAGGACACGTGAAACACTAGATGAACTGATGACAAGTGTGCTAGTAGCTCAAGATCATATGCTACCTTCTCCACGCGACTCAAAATCCTATAGGGACCCATATATCGGGGACTAAGATTCCCCTTTTTGGTAAATATCTTTACCCCTTTCATGGGTGAAACCTTTAAATACACAAGATTATCTACTTTAAACTCAAGATCTCTTTTTCTTACGTCTGCATAAGATTTCTGATGACTCTGAGCTACTTTCAATATCTCTCGAATCAACTAAACTTTCTCCATGGCTTCAAACACCATAATTGGCCCAATTAAAAAGGTCTCACCCATTTCAAACTAATCGACTATTGATCTATATCTCTGCCCATAAAGAGCCTTAAACAGGGCCATCTGAATAGTAGAATGGTAACTATTATTGTAGGAAAACTTGATGAATAGTTAGTAGTTAGCCCAACTACCTTTGAAATCAAGAACACATGCCCTCAACATATCCTTTAGAGTTTGAATGGATCATCTGTCTGCGGATGAAAAGCTGAACTGAGATGAACTTAGATACCCAAACCCTTCTGAAAGGCTTTTTAAAGCTGAGAGGTAAATTGAGTATCCCTATCTAAAATAATAGACAAGGGAACTCCATGAAATCTAACCAACTCTCTAATATACAAATTAGAATAATATTCAGCTGTGTAGGATGTGTGAACTGGCAACAAATGGGCTGATATGGTCAATCTATCTACAATAAACTAAATCAAATCATGTTGATGATGCGAATGGGGTAATCCAGCCACAAAGTCCATATTTACCTCTTCTCACTTCCAAGTGGGAGTACCAAATTCCTACTAAGTGCCACTAGGTCTTTAATGCTCTACCTTAACCTGTTGACAAGTTGCACACTTGGCTATAAATTCTGTGATATATTTCTTCATACCACTGCACCAATAGACTTTTCGTAGAATATGGTACATATTGATGGCTCCTTAATGAATGGAATAACGCATACCATGTGATTTTTCCATAATCTTCTGCCTCAAATCATCAACACATGGCACTCATAATCTACTATGGTATCTCAACACTCTATCTCCCCCTTGGAATAAAATATCTACCTTTTGGTGTTTAACCGAACCCTTCAGTTTGACCAAACTAAAATCCTTGTCCTGTTTCTCTTTTACTTCAAAAACTAGAGAAGATTCTAAACTACTCTGAACCCAAACATTGCCCTCAGCTAAGTCAACCAACCTCACACCCAACCTAACCCATGATATAGCACAAGCTATAAGTACTAAAAAAAAATAACAAAACACTGTGTGGAAGTTGTTTGATAAAATATCTAAATAGTCAAATCAATAAAAAAGGAGTCTGAAACATATTATTGAAAAACATAACTAACTTTCTAGCTATCTGAAAGCCTATAAACATGATGAGTTATTGGTTTAAGTCCCCAACAAACTCTGAGTACTGAAATAACATAAAATAAGGTATTAAAAACATGATAATTAATATGAATAGTCCTTGACTGATGAGGAATCACCAATGTTGTAGATGAGTGATTTAGAGATTGACTATATGCAATCTAGGAACTGAACATCTGAACCAATATTGTGAAATCAATATAGCACAAAAGAGTATGCAATAGATAATTTGAATATAATTGTATACAAGATAGGAACTAACTAATGAACATATAGATACTGAACATGAATGCATAAACATATAAAATGAATGCAGGACCAAGCGTAAACATATACTAAAATTATCTAAATAAATGAATAACTTATAATGGACACTTGGTGTTGCAAACCTGAACTGATGTAATCTGAATACTAAACTGAAACTATAGGAGCTAAAAATTAACTGACATGCCCCAATCTGTGCTAAACGAGGTCTAACCTATAACCCAGTTGGAACGTTATCAGTACCTTGCCAAGGGTACTGACATTAGCTATGGATCCACTAATCTAATATCCTGAAGGACTAGGGTGTTAGCTCTCTACTTGGGGTGACCCCTAAGAGAGTGCTAGTCCTCTACTAGCGGGTGACCTTTCATAACCTACGTTGACTACATAGTTTTGGAACATAGGCAGGACTACTAATGACCCATGCCTAACTGATGGGGGAGCCTCCATCCTTGCACTCATTTGGTGCTAAGTTCTACTCCCAACTGAACAAACAGTAATACTTATGAAGTTTAAGATGATTCAAAGATAAAAAATGTTCAACATGATGATAATCTAAATATAATGGTAAAAACACAATTTGAATGACTTATTAATTGAAATGTGAGACATGTATGAATATTTAGATATCGGGTATTCATAACCTACCAGCACAGACTAATACAAATTTATCATAAGACTATATAAAACTAGCCATTGTATGGAAAATCATGAATAGTACTCCTTTGTAAAACTAGCCATTAATGGAAAAATCATGAATATTACTCACTATTTCAATAATTGATTCTGCCATTGAAAATGGAGATTATCAAACATAGGGAACAATACAATTCTCATAAGGAAACATATTTTCATGGTGCATAGTTCAAACCATTGAGATAGAGTGGATAATATTCATAATTTACTTGAAATTTCATAAAAAGAAAAAGGATTTATACTTGTAAAACTAAGTAGTTGTTTGGAGCTCGATCGGTGGAAGGGATCCATTGATGAATATCCCATATTTAGGATTTATACTTGTAAAGTTAAGTAGTTCGTTGGAACTCAATGGGTGGAAGGTACCCATTGATGAACATCCCACATACCTGATGTAAAAGCTTTGGTCAAATCCTTGGAGTTGATCTTATTCTTGAGAAACCCTAATTTGCTCTTGAGGGAGAACAAAATTGTTTTTCTTTTGTGTCGGAGAAGTGATTTTGATGTTATGAAAGATCAGATGTTGTAACTTTTTTTGATGATAAGCACCTGACTACAAGGGACAAGGTCCCTAGATCTTCAAGGCTAAAGTATAGTTGGCACGCACCTGCATAGTTTTGTCTTCTAGTGTAACAAACAATACAGGTACTGCCTGTACTATTTAAGACACCAGGTCCAATCACATTATGTAAGACCCCACAAAATTTTTAGCTTAATTCGGTCCTTTAAGCTTGTTAAGGGGTGCCAGACTTAGAAAATTCTAGCTAAGTATTCAGACATAGTTTATTTTTAGCCTTCAAAAGTTGGATATCTCATTTCATGACCTTAATGTCCTTTAAATGTCTATGTTTTAGTTAATTCATGATTAGCAAGGTCAATAGGTGTTCCTGAACAAGTTTTGGATTTTTCAGACTTCATTTAAAGCTCCTTTGGAATCCTAAAATAGTGAACCAACCAAATCTTGGCGCACCACGTAGCCTATCGCATTGGTTAATATTTTCCTCAGCTGTCAGCATGCAATTCTAGTAGACCGGTGCAATCTTGGCGCGACGCATTGGATATCGCATCGATCTGTTGGTAGCCCAGTTATCATTCATTAAAAGACCGCATTCTTGGGGATATTTGGGTCTTTTTCCTTGACCTTCATCCCCCAAAACACAAAATATAATACCCTAGAAAGCAAATAAACTCATTCTTTTCCAATTTCTCTCAAGAACAAGCCTTAAGGCTTTTAAATTTCAAATCAAGAACTCAAGATTTCCACCATTTATTTCCAAATATTCTTCAACAAGGTATGTAAAGTGTTCATCCAAGTGTTCCTTCCACCCTTGGAGTTCAAGAAACTTCTTTTAAAAACAAGAATTGTGATTTACATGTTGTGGGTTCAAATGTAATCATGTTGATGTTGTGGTATGTGTTTCAAGTTGAAATATTTATGTATTTCTTGATATTATGATAGCATGTAAGTTGAATTTTGATTCTCTTATATTGAAACCCTTGAATTATAAAGTCATGATGTAATAGCATTGTTGTTCATGCCCAAGTATGCAGCTACGCCGACCATGTGTTTGATAAAATTGTAAATTGAGATTATGGTGCTTTTTATGATCCTTTCGTGATCTAAATGATGAACTTATGCTATACCCACATGTTCACAATGTCTTCCATGCTAAAGTTATACCTTTTGTGTGTTTGATGGAATGCTCATGAGATTGGTTTAATGAAATTGTGATGTGTTAGCATACATTCCTATTCATGTACAAGTTCATGACTTTTAAGTGATTAATGAAATGCCTCATAGATTGTATTATGAGTTATTGACTATTATCAAGTATTCAAGAATTGTCATATCTTATTACTTTCATGATATCGAGTTTTGGGGGTATTTAATACCTGATAATTTAGTTGTGTGCCTAGAGTCAGTGTCAGTTACAGAACAGTCTCAGTCATGTCACAATCAGTAGTAATCTTGTTTAGCTACAGAACTTAGGAAAACACAATAAACTCAGTTTTAATCCAGTCCCATTCAGTATTCAATTCAGTCCTCAGTAATCTTATTTAGCTAACAGAACTCAATAGTATTCTGTCAGTTAACAAAACTCAGTAAACTCAGTTCAGTTTAATTAATCAGTATAATCAGTAATAGATTAGTCTAGTGTAGTATGAACTAGAAAATCAGTCCAGTGTCTATTCAGTTTGGAG
The DNA here is from genome assembly GCF_002878395.1 of Capsicum annuum. NCBI lineage: Eukaryota > Viridiplantae > Streptophyta > Magnoliopsida > Solanales > Solanaceae > Capsicum > Capsicum annuum. The sequence continues at coordinate 371,383 of NW_025848481.1, read as the reverse complement.
TAGGATTCAGCACCGAGTGAACCCAAGGATGGTGCTCACCCGCCAGCAGAGGGTGTGATCATTAGAAGCAATCCTTATATTCCAAAACTTTGTAGCCAGCGTAGGTTGAGATATAACTCTACTAGTCTAGGGTTAATACATCTCATTCGAGTTCTCTTACCAGTGAGGGGTTGATGGAAGAGCTCCCTATCAGAGAGGGTTACCTCATAGCTTGTATTTAACCGTGGCACAGTACTGGCACCCTTCCAAATTGGGTTACAGGTTGTACCCCAAATAGTTTAGAAAGGGGCATGTCAGTTAGATAATTACCTCCCACAGTCTCTGTTTCAATCTCAGTCTTTAGTACATAACTCAAATAGTTCTACAGATTTTAGAACTGTCAGATGCAGTCACTTATATCAGTATGGAACTCAAGTAGTTCCACCAGAATCAGGACTATCAGACACAGTCACTTCGTAAATAGTATATCAGTTATTAGTTACATCAGTTAATCAGTATTCAGACTAGGCATTCAATATTATCATGATTTTAGTTACAATTTATGTATTTATGCATGTACTCTTATTCAGTCATACTCATGTTATCCAATTGTTATTATTCATGCATATGAACGCTTGCATTTATCCTTACCTCACTTTGCATACCAGTACATTCATATGTACTGATGCATAGTTTTCTTTTGCACTATGGTGTTTTAAACCATAGGTTTAGACGCACAGGCCCCAGAGCATTCTTAAGCGGTTCAGACGTTCAGCAGACAGAGTAGTAGTGAGTCCTCATAGTTCAAGGACATGTTATCCATTTATTATTTTAGTCTATTTCAGTAGTCGAAGTTAGTTCAGGATATGTCCCATTAACTCCACAGTTCAGACAGTTTTAGAGGCTCTTTAGACTAGATGTTCAAACAGTATTCATTATTTCAGATTTTGATGTTTTATCATATTTTATCATTTCTCTTTATCAGTATTATAGCTTTAAACCTTATGGCGTTTCAGCCTATTATTCTGCATTATACAGCATTATTACTCAGTTATTACAGCACGTAGAGTCATGGGTTAGCTTATGGTCCTTCGAAATTATGAGCACCGTGTAGCATCTGAGGTACTAGACTCGGGGCATTACACATTACAACCTTAATCATTACTCCACTATATAAGTAAAAAGATGCTTCTCAAATAGTGATTTTTCATAATCCAAAAATTGACAAGTGAAAGAAGAGAAAATGTAACCTTGCTCAATTGCTCAAGTATAGCACAAGTTCTTAATTTAGTAATGTACTAAATTTAGTGAGTGTTCTTGAGTGTGTCATGGTATGTAACTGAGTTACCCATGCTATAAGACAAATGTCGTGCTTTTCTTTGAGAGTGATTTAGGTAGAGTTTCCTAAGCTTGTAACTGGTTAGAGTTAATCAGTGTTGAGAAGTCTTGGTAGAGACGTCAAGTTGATGTTGCAGTAGAGTTACTACAAAAAGGTGGAACCTATAATTAGGTTCAAGTTTGAGTCTGTAATCAAGAGGTTGATTATAGTGAGCTTTTGAGGAGATCATAAGGGCAAGCCATGGTTTTTCCCTCCCTTGAGCAAGGAGGTTTTCACATTAAATCTTGTTTTTTTTTACATTTCTTGCACTGTCTTTTGTTCCTGGTTGATTTACTATTTTATTGCCTTGATTGACTTTGAGGGACCTGGTCACTTACTGTGTGGTGCAACCCCAAAGGGTTCCAAAAATTAGTATCAGAGAAGGTTCACTTTAAAAGGTTCACACCTAGAGTGGTTTGGTTATCATTGATGCTCCACCTAATCTAGAAGAAGGACAATCTACCACTGGACCACCTACATTTAATAGGCATTACTATGGGTGGTGGAAAACCCAGATGTTTAACTTCATTTTAGCTGAGGATAGTGAGCTGATGGACATAATTCTTGATAGTCTCCATGTCCCTGTTAGAGAAGTTAAAGGAGGAGAAGTTACAAAAATGATTGTAAAAAGCAGGAGGGAGTTTAATGATAAAGATAGAAAGAAAGTTGAGAAAAACTACAAGGCAAAGAAATTGTTAGTATGTGGTATTAGACCTGATGAATATAACAGGATCTCAGCTTGTGAAAGTGCTAAGAAGATATGGGATTTCTTCAGGACTGCTCATGAAAGTACCACTGATGTGAAGGATTCAAAAGTATACATGATGACTACTCACTATGAAACAATCACAATGAAAGAAGGAGAAACAATACAAAAAATGCATACAAGATTCACTTCTATCATAAATGAGCTTTACTACTTAGGAGAAGTAATTCCATTGTATAAGCAACTGAGGAAGATTCTTGGTATTTTTATTATTTCCTAGAAAAGCAAAGTTTATTAAGTGAAAAATCATTGTCTTTAAAATCTTATAAGACATATTCATGTGAGGAAGACCTTGATATTGCCTATTTGGCAAGAAGAATTGTTAGAGCAATGAAGAAAAATGGTCAGTTTCTAATAAGAGGAAACGACAATAGGAAGGGAGGCACTATTGAGGTTTGTCACAAATATGGAAGACCTGAGCATTTCATCAAGGACTATTCAATGCAAAAAAAAATGGATTACTAGGAATACCTCAACACTAGAAGTGACAAAGGAAATAATAGGGACCAGGTCCTTGTAAAATCAAAAGATAGGTTGTAGCTGATTTTGTAGTTAAACAAGCCTTAGTTGGTAGGGGAGACTCCTCTAGTGACTCTAATAAAGCTAAGAAATCTATAGATGTTTCCATGCTAGCAGTGGAGGATGAGAAAGTGACCTTTGAATCCCTGTTTGCTCTCATGGCAAAAGCTGAATATGAAGAATTCTGAAATCAAGAAAATCTTAGATAACTACTCTGCTAGAAAAATAAAGAAGCCTGCAAATGTACTGATTGATTTAATGTGTGAATTGACTATTGAGAAAAATGCTCTAGAAGAGAAGGTATAAAATCAGGAGCTTGAACTAATTACTTTAACTCTCTAGATATCTGAAACTAAGAAACAAGTCACTAAATTGAAATCTTAAAATCTGAGCTTAGTAAGTCAGCTAGAGAAAGTAAGTGATTCGAATGGTAAAGGAAAGAAATAATCCTCAAAGCTTTAAATTGAGCTTGAATAAAAATTGAAGGAATTTCAAAAGAATCTCATGAATGCACTCCGTGAGAATGAAGAGTTAGAAATGATCCTAGTCCATCTAAGAGAAGAACTCAATAAATCTCTGTAGTGGAATGAATCCTCGCAAATTCTATCAAATCTAACTAATCAAGGTAATAATAATGGAAGAGGTCTTGGATATCAACAAAAAATCCAATCACTTAGGTTTCGAAGCAAAGTGGTTCAAGATGTTAGAACCAAAGTCGACAAACCACTATGAAATTATTGTGGAAGAGATGGACATATGAAAGACGACTGTCAAAGTTGGGTTAGAGCTAAAATGAATTGTGATAGATATATCCAGAAAGAGAATTACTATCCAAAGAATTTTATGCCCTTGATGATCCAAATAGTTTCTTGGAAAAACTATTCATATTCGAGTCCCCAATTTTTGGAGGCACCAAATTACAATGCACAAACTCAAAAAATATTAATTTCTACTACACATATCAAGAAAAAATAAATTAAAATTCACAAAAAACTCATTGTTCATGGAAATTTTACAGAAGCAAAGTAATTAAAAGTTGCTTTGCGGATATAACAATATAAGAAAGAGTATTACTAAGAATATAAGAAACAGTATTACTCTTAATAAGAGTTACTAAGTTAGGTTGCCAGAAATAAAACGTATTATAATCTTTGAGTAGAAAAATACATGAGTTTGATTAAGTTTCGTGATCCCGTATTTCATAATCTTGGCATGCAAACTTATAGAACAGTGGCGTACTTACATATAGTTTAGGGTGACTATTCAATATCTTTTATCCAAAAAACATATTATGTAAATGAAGAATTATACGAAATATATAGGTCAAAAGCTATTTTTCAAACATATATATTTAATATTAAACAGTATTAGTGAAATTTTTTATTTTGGCGCTGACAGTAAACATCATATGCAACAATAAAATGACATATCACTTCTTAAAACTTTATAGATACAAAGTTGTGATTCACTCAAATCATTGTAAATTTATGACAAATTAGTACAGACACTAATGCAAAGAATACCAAAAGCCATCAGCATATAAATGAGACCTTTTAGTTTTGTTTTAGGAAAAGTTAAAGTTGAGTAATATTGTAAGACCCGCAAAGTATTAGTCATTTCAGTCCTTTATAGCATGCTAAAAGGTCCAAAACTTAGAAAATTTCAATTAAGTGTTAAGACTTAGAAGCATGTTTATTCTTCGTAATTGGATGATCATATTTACAATCTTTCCAACCTTAGATTATCAATTTTTAAATTGATTCATGATTAGGGATGTCAATAGGTCATCTTGGGTGAGTTTCGGAATTTCGGACATCATTTGAGTCACGTTTGGATGACCAAAACAGCAATTCAATGCAATCTCGACGCGGCGCGTTGGCTATCGCTCGACACCATCGACACGATGTGTTGGTGATCACGTCGACCCCATCTACGCGGTGCGGTGTCTATCGCATCATTGGAAAAATTTTGTGTATTAAGTTACGGGTTTGTGTGGGTAATTGGGTCATTTTACCCTTACAATACTCAATCATAAAACGAAATTAAACTTAACAAAGGGTAAAATTCACTCATTATCTCACAAATACTCTCAAGAACAAAGCCCTAGTTTTATCAAGTTCAAGTCCAAGTCCGAAGAGGTCCCCAACAATCTTCATGAAATCAACAATCAAGGTATGTTAGGTGTTCATCCTTGGGTTTACTTCCAACCTTGGAGTTCGAGAACCCTTTTTAAAAACTACAAGTTTTCAGATTTAGGGTTTACATGCGCAAATTGGGTTGTATTCATCATCAACAACAACAAACCCAGTATGTTCCCACGAAGTGGGGTTTGGGGAGGATAAGATGTACGCAGTTCATACCGCTACCTCCGAAGAAGTAGAGAGATTGTATTCATGTATCTATAATATATTAATAGTGTGAAGACTCGTAGTAAAGTGAATCAAAATTTTTTCCTTCATTGAAAGTCTCACTTTTAGACAAAATGGTCTGTTTACTATTTTATTAAATTATTATTTAATTATATTTATTATATTGTGTTATAAAATATATAGGATCAAGAGTTTAAAATGTATGGTAAGATTTTTGCTTAAATTAAAAGTCCTAAAATATATGATAAGAGATAATTTTATAATCAATTATAGTTTTACCTTATATAAAATTTGTAACATATTATAACTAAACTCACCATAAATATTTAGCATTGATTATGGGAGTAGGAATCTACTTTTTTCCATTACCACAAGTATTAATTTTAGGGATATAATCTCTACTAATATTCTTATTTTCGTATTAAGAAAAGACCTAATTAACATATGTTTAAATGGAAAAAACAATATTAGAAACCTAATAGCATAGGTTTAAAAGGAAAAAATAATATTAGAATAAGAAAATTTCCTAATTAACATAGGTTTAAAAGGAAAAAACAACATTAGAATAAGTAGGAAACTTGTTATATTAATATTTATATTATAAAAAAGTTTTAAACTTTACTAATATCTTTCTCTTGTTCTCCATACAATTTATTATTCATAACAAGGTGAGTTCTTTAACCTATATTCATATTATTTTATAGCATATGATAACTTTTTCTTAGTTTAGTTTTCTATTGTATCTTTTGTAAACATTGGAGAGATCCTTTTTCTTGTGATTTGAGGAAAATTTTTTAAATTTTTAATGCATTCTTGATGATTATAATCTTGATAGTATTTATGATTAAATAGATTTTATTTGTGATTTGAGATAAGTTTTCAAAAATTTTAATATATTCTTGAAGTTTACAATAATAAACCATCGTATATTCTTGATCGGCATTGCTCACTGACACCTTTCTATTTTTTTTTTTTGAAATATTTATGGTATCTATGATTGATGAGACAAATTTTCTAGTGATTTGAGGTAAACTTTCAAAAATTTTTGTATATTTTTTTACGTTTATAAAAATAGACTATCATCTATTTTTGATAGACCATTACTGAGAACTTCTTTTTTAATGAATTTAGTATTCTCTTAAGTTTAAAAAAATATTTTGGATATGTGAAAAAGAGATGTATGAATGCACCATTAAGGAAAAGTGAGAGGCTAACAGAGAAACAGTTTATAAGAAAGGTAGATATAGGCTGATGAAGAACTGTGGTGGTGGTGGTGGGGGGGGGGGGGGTTAGTGATTAGATAAGGCACGATACATTTTCAACTTTTTAAATCGATTTTTTCACAATACTTAAGTTGATGTAAAACCAAAACAAATCAGCAGAAATATTAGGTGCTCAATAAAGATGTAACTTAAGTATCTGTATCACAATTTATTACTTTATAATTAATTACTCCAATAATTCCTTTTCAATTTATAGCATAAATTATTCAATTTCTCATGAGATGTTGTCTTAACTTAAAATTATTATCAAATTAATTTTAGAAAAATTTTCAGTGAGACAATTATTATAGGAACTCTATAAGTAATATATGCATTTAGAAAATAGTTAAAAAAATTATCATATTGAAATATTTCTTAACTTTCTACTGACTTTATCCCACTTTAGCTATTGTTTTAATTCATTTTATGTGCAAGGGATAGTTTATTAAGTTAATCCTACTTATTCAATGTCTCTTTTTGAATCTAGATGTATTAACAAGAAATTTCTTTACAATGTGTATTTTAGAATCTAGACGTATTAACAAGATATTTCTTTAGTATTAAGAATAAAGTTGAAATAATTCTTAAATTTATTCTTTAATTCCTAAAAGAATGATTTTTAAGCTAAAGCAACATTAAAATGAAAAAGAGAGAATATTTAAAAGCACTCAATATTTTCTTATGAAAATACTCTACAAGATTATTGTTACAAAGTTGGGGGCCTAAAGTCTTGGCTTCACATTCTTTAAGTTGAAGCCAACACAATTTTGATTATTGGTTGGATTTATAGGTTCAAATGATATCCAATCATATCCTGATCTGAACAGATAAGACACCATACAATGATTCATACCGAGTAGCATAAATATTTATTTATCCATTAATGAATAATTATTTACTCAAAAACATTCATAGTTAATAATTTTTATAATCTTCTACAAAGTCTTATCTAATTACTTGAATTACTCATGCAACGCACGTGCCACTAAATGAGTAATTGCTGAGTTTGATATAAAATATCTAAGTACAAAAATAATAGGCAACCACAAAAATAAAAAGACATGATATAATTAAATTTAAACAAAATAAATATACAAAACATAAAACATAGGTGAAAAGATTTGTAAGGCTCCAAATCTGGTACCCGAAATGCCACACGGTGCTCATGACCCTGAAGGACCACAAGCTAACCCATGACTGATATTTGTACCTGAGCATTGCATAATATACTATATAAATGCGGAATAAAAGGTTGAAAGGCTATAAGGTTCAAATATCTGATAAAACATAACATCTGAAAAATATAGTATATCAATACTAAAATGACTGAAATAACTATTTGAACATGCTATAGTCTGGAAGCCTCTAAAATTGATTGAATAAGGAGTTGATGGGACATGTACCCAACTAACCCCAACTACTGAAATAAACTAAGTACTGAAAGAATGAAATAATCTAATAATAACATCCTCGAATGATGAGGACTCACTACTAGTCTGACTGCTGAAACTGGAATTCTACTGATGCTTTGGAGCTCGTGCTTCTAAACCTATGGTATAAAAAACCATAGAAAAAATAAAATTATGTGTCAATACGATTGAATGTAATAGTATGCAAGTGAGGTAGGCTAAAGGCAAGGGTTCATATACAAGAACAATAATGACTGAGTAACATGAACGTGGGAATACATACATGAATACATAACTATACATGAGATTGTGACAACACTGATTTCTGAGTCTTAATGCTAATAACATGGATTTCTGATAACTGATATAAATGATACTGAGTGACTATGTCTGATAGTCTAGGTTCTGATGCAACTAGCTGAGTTTCGTACTGAGTTGAGTGACTGTATCTGACAGTCCTGAATTTTGTAAAACTATTTGAGTTCTATTACTAAGACCTGAGACTAAGACTATGGAAAGTAATCATCTAACCAATATGTCCCTAATAAGCTATTATACCTAAGTTGGGGTCCAATCTGTAACCCCAATTAGAAAGGTGTCAATACTACGCCACTGGTAAGGAAAAGCTATGATTAATCCCTCATCTAACAGGTACTCTAAGCAGAATGATGGGACCTTCATATAACAGGTTAAGCCGCCTCATCTACCCTCATCTAGCAGGTTTAATGTCTCAACCTATGCTAACTACGTGGTTCTGGAGAGCAAGGATTGCTTCTAAGAATCACACCCTCTAATAACAGGTGAGTTCCCATCCTTGGGCTTACTCGGTGCTGAATCCTACTCCCATCTGAATAGACACTAAACATGATTAACTAAATTGAACTGTACTGCGTTCATCGAGTTCTGTTGATTGACGGAACACTACTGAGATTATTAAATTTCTGAGATTTCTTAGATTACTGAGTTTACTGAGTCACATGACTGACTGAGTTCTATGAATCATGGCTTAACTGAGAGTATCTTGAAAACATGACACTAGCTCTAGGCACAACTAAATTGTCGGGTACAAGTACCCCCAGGACTTGATAGCATGAAACTGACAAGACATGGCACTTCTTGACACATGGCCATAGTCAACAATTCATAGTACATTCATTGGGGATTTTCATGAAGTTTTCACATGCTATAAGCTTACACATGAATAGGAATGCATGTAAACATATCATAATTTCATAAGCCTAATTTCATAAGCATTACATCAATCCATTACAAATCATTACAATAACGTGGGAGTCATATCAAACATAAGGGATAAATGTGGATTCATCAATATTTGTCACAAATGAGTCATAAGACATAATTTCTATTCTCTTAGGCATTTTATCAAACACCTTGCATGCATATATGTACGCTTAGGCACGAATATTGAAATAATACTTTATGGCAATATGTTACACTTCCAATGCAAGAATTTCAACCATATACTAAAAGATTTTCATGATAGTCATTAAGGACTTCAACTTGGAAATCAAACAACAACATAAACATGGATAAAAATCAATTCATACCACGGAATCCAAAGTTTATATTTCAAATAGGATTTCTTGAGTTTTATGGGTGAAAGGAACCCATGAATCAACACTTGACATACTTGGGTGGATGATTTATTGTAGATTGGTGGAGGAAAGCTTCACTTGGAATTAAACACTTTGGGTTTTTTGTTCTTGGAGATTGATCTTTGATAGAAACCTTATTTTGGTGTTATAGATGAATAAAGAAGTTATGAGCTCTTGTCCGGTTTAATTAGGGGTTAAAACGGGTGGAAAAAGATCTAAATACCCTTTTAAAAATGGCTTAAAATCACTGATCGGAAGTGGCGATGGTTTGGGCAATGGTTCGTCGGTCCTGACCGTCACACTTCGCTAGAACTTGAACTTTTTGCCTCATCAACGATGGTTTAGGAGACGGTCCATCACTAGCTTGATGGTTTGTTGGTCCTGACCGTCATACTTGGCCAGAAGACGGGTTAACTACCTTAGTAATGACAGCTTAGATAATGGTCCATCGCTAGCTCAATAGTCCGTTGGCCTGACCGTCGCTTCTAGGCAGTTCCGACAGTTCTTTGTAAAACGTCCATAACTTTTTACTCCGATATCGGATTTTGACAAAATTGCTATCGTTGGAAAGCTAATTCAATTTCCCACATGATAAAAAGTTGAAATAGGGGAAATTCTATCTAATTTAAACATTAATAATTTAGAAATTCATCACTAACTCTTCTGGAGATTAGATTTGACTTAAAGAAAGTTTGGGGTATTACAATATCTCCCCCTTGGAAACATTCATCCTCTAATGGCACTGAAAAGATTGGGAAAGCTAATAGACTAATCTTACTTAAGGGACGTGAATATTTGAACATGTCTGTATGATTGGAACTTCTGACATACTGAAATCTCATACTGAATATGCATATCTGATGCATGGATATATGACGGAGAGTCTTCATGAATGCACGAAAAAAATTATTAAGAATATGAGTTTCTCGTGATAAGAATGCATATCTGATGCATGAATACATAACTGACATGATACATGAACATATAATTGGATATGCAAGGGTATTTGATACCAAGTTTATAACTGAAATTGGAACATAAAACTAATAAGCTTAAGGAAAGATATTACCTTGGGCTGAGTCTGAGTTTGCGACGAAGAGATGAGGATACTTGATCTGCATGTCTACTTCTGCTTCCCAAGTATCTCCCTCAACGGACTTATTCGGTCAAAGAACTTTGACTAGAGAGATTTTTGTTCCGTAATCTACGAGAATGGTAGTCAAGAATTTCGACTGGGATCTCTTCGAAAGAACGGTTGTTTTGAATATCTAAGACCTCTACCGGGACTACAACTTTTGGGTCATCGATGCACTTCTTTAGCAAGGAGACATGGAATAATGGATGAACTGAGGTTAGATCTGAAGGCAGTTTGAAAGCATAAGCTACCTTGCCGAAACGACTAAAAATTTTGAAGTGACCGACACATAGGGGACTCAGCTTTCCCTTCTTGGCGAACCGCTTCATTCCCTTCATGGGAGAGATTTTCAAGTATATGTAATCACAAATCTCGAACTCGAGATCCTTTTTGCACACATCTGTATAAGACTTTTGTCGGCTTTGAGTACCCTCTAGTATTTCTCTAATCAACTGAACTTTCTCTAAGGTGTCGAATACCAGTCAGGCCCTACTACTATGGCCTCACTCACTTCGAACCAACCAATTGGATATTTGTACCTCCCACGTAGAGAGCTTCAAATGGAGCCATCTGAATACTGGAATAATAGTTGTTATTGTATGCAAACTCAATCAAAGGCAAGTGATCATCCCAACTCCCTTTGAAATCAGTTTCACACGCCCTTAGCATATCTTCTAAGGTCTGAATGATTTTTCCTGCTTTACCATCTGTCTAAGGATAAAAGGCTGTACTAAGGTGAACTTTAGTACCAAGATCCTTTTGGAGTGCTTTCTAGAAGTAAGAGGTAAATTGGGTACCTCTATTTGAAACAATAGACAATGGAACACCATACAATCTGACCAACTCTCTGATATAGAGTTTGGCATAATCCTCGACTAAATAAGAGGTATGGACTGGAAGGAAATGAGATGATTTGGTCATCCTATCTACAGTGACCCAAACTGAATTATTCTGTTGACGAATATGAGAAAAATCCTTCACAAAGTCCATGTTCAGTTCTTACCCCTCCAAGTAGGAATACTGAATTCCTGCATGGACTCACTAGGCTTTTGATGCTGTATCTTAACTTGTTCACATATAGAGAACTTAGAAACAAACTCTACAACATATCTCTTTATCCTACTCTACTAATAGATCTCCCACAAGTGGCGGTACATCTTTGTGGCCCCTAGATGAATAAAGTAGCATGCGCCATGCGCTTCTGCAAGAATTTGTTGCATCAAGTCATCTATACCTGGAAAACACAGACGAACCTGACAATGGAGAACACCATTCCCCCCTTGGGAGAAAACCTCTACCTTTTGATCTCTAATCGACTCTTTCAACTTAACAAGACTGGGATGTCTATCTTTCTTTTCTTTCACCTCGGGTACTAGAGATAATTTTGAACTACTCTGAACCCATATACTACCTTCTTCTTAATCGACTATGTGGACACCTAGTCGGGAAAGCAGATGGACTTCCTATCCTAACTTTTTCTTACTCTCCTTAACATGAGCAACACTACCCATAAACAATCTACTGAGAGTGTCGACCACTAAATTGGCCTTTCCTGGATGATAAAGGACACTCATGTCATAATCTTTCAGGAGCTCTAACAACCTTCTCTGATGAAGGTTAAGATCTTTCTGAGAGAATACGTATTGAAGACTCTTGTATTGTATGAATACATCTAAATGAACACCTTACAAGTAATGGCTCCAAATATTTAAGGTAAAGACAATGGCTACTAACTCGAGATCATAATTAAGATAATTCTTCTCATAGGGTTTAAGTTTTCTGGATGCGTAGTCTATGACCTTACCATGCAGTATGAGGACACAACCCAAACCTACTCTGGATATATCACAGTACACTACGAATCTATATAAACCATCTGGAAGCATCAAAATTGGAGCTGAGGTGAGTCAAGTCTTCAACTCCTGAAAACTCTTTTTGCATGAATCTGACCACTGAAACTTAACTTTCTTCTAAGTAAATCTGGACATAGGGGATGCAATAGATGAAAATCATTCAACAAACCGATGTTAATAGCTAGCCAAACCCAAGAAACTCCTGATATCTGATGGAGAGATGGGTCTGGGCCAGTTTCTCACTGCTTTGGTCTTTTGAGAATCAACTCTAATATTATCACCAGAGACGATATGACCAAGGAATTCTACTGACCTTAGCAAAAGTCGCACTTTCTTAATTTTCCAAACAGCTAATGATTTTTGAGATTCTACAATACAATTGTAAAATGGTCTGCATGATCATGCTCACTGCGAGAATAGACAAGAATATCATTCATAAAGACTATGACGAACATGTCCAAGTATTGCTTAAACACACGATTCATCAAGTCTATGAAATCTGTTGGGACATTGGTAAGACCAAAGGATATGACTAAGAATTTAAAGTGACCATACCGAGTACGGAAAGCTATTCTTGAAATATCACATTCTCTGACCCTGAGCTGATGATAGCCTGATCTGAGGTCTATCTTAGAAAAATAGATGGCACCCTAAATTAATCAAACAATCCAGCAATTCTTAGAAGTGGATACTTGTTCTTGATAGTAAATTTATTGAGCTGACGGTAGTCTATAAACATTCTGAGAGAACCATCTTTCTTGCGCACGAATAAGACTGGTACGCCCCATGGGGACATACTGGGTCTAACGAATCCCTTATATAGGAGATCCTTCAACTTTTATTTCAACTCTCTGAGTTCTACTGGTTCCATTGTGTATGACATAATAGATATATGTTGAGTATCTGGAAGGAGATCAATGCCGAAGTCTATTTCCCTTTCAGGAGAAATTCCTAGAAGATCTTCGGGAAAGATATCTGAATATTCATTCACTACTGAGATTAATCCGAGACTAGGAATTTTGGAACTAGAGTCCTTAACTTGAACAAAATGATAGACACATCCCTTAGATATCATTTTCCGCGCCCAAAGATAAGAAACAAGCTGACCCCTGAAAGCTGAAGTACTACCCTTCCACTCTAGGATGGGTTCATTCGGGAACTGAAACTAGACAACTCTATTTCTGTAGTCGACCATGGTATAGTAGGAACGAAGCCAATCCATGCCGAGAATGACATCAAAATCAGTCATCTCTAATTCAACTAAATTTGCTGAAGTGACTTTCTGAGATACCATAATCGAATAGTTCCTGTATACCTATCGAGCTATGATAGTTTTACTCACAGGGGTAGAGACTGAGAACGGTTGTGCTAGAATTTTAGGACTGACTCTAAAATAAAATGTTATATAGGGAGTATGAAAAGACAAAGAAGCTGAGGATCTAGCAAGGCATAAACATGTACATGAAAGATCTATAATGTACCAGTAACCAAATCAAGAGAATTTTCCTGATCCTACCAGGACTGAAGAGCATAGAGTCAGTTTGGGTGTTGCCCACTGGTGGTATTGGAAGAGGCACCCTGCTGATTCGGGCGACCGGACTGAGTTGGAGCGCGATTACACTAACCTTAAGGACCTAGCTGGGGACAATCTCTGACTCTATGGCTTAGCTTTCCATATCTAAATCAAATATCACTGCCAGCTCTGCAAGTACCCTCATGGTGCTTTCCACATGTCTGACGAAGAGGATAGGTTCAGGCACTACTAACACTTTCCTGAGACTTAGAGCCCGGTGCCCTATATTTATTACCCTCCCTGAACTTAAAAACTAAAGCGCTGGCTGAGGAAGGATATGGAACAGATGACTTTGGGTAGAGCTGAGAACGGTTACCACTCTCTGACTTAGGCTGATTGAAGTTAAAGCTATCGGTTCTTTCTTTCTTATTCTGCTTCTCCCTAATTTTAATCTTCTGCTCTTCTATCTGTTGAGCATGGATCATAATGCTAGCTATGTCCATCTCACTAATCAACATTGCAGATCTGCACTTATTGACCCTACTATCATGCACCCTAGACACAAACTTACTCATCTTAGCCCTGTTGTCTGCCACTATGTGAGGAGTAAATCTAGCTAATTAAGTAAACTTAAGAGAATACTCTTTCACTGTCATGTTGCCCTGCCTGAGGTTGATAAACTCTAACACCTTATCTTTCATCAGCTCTAGGGGAAAGAATCTATCAAGAAAAGCAATAGTAAACTCTTCCCATTCTATGGGCCCTGCATCACCAGCCCTCTTTGTTTTCTATTGTTTGAATCATGTGTGAGCCAAATCCTACAAATGATATGTATCTAGCTTAGTACTCTCAACGGTTCACACCCCCATGATATCTGTAACCTTTTAAACCTAATCAAGGAATTCCTAAGGGTCCTCGTATGACTTAGAGCCAAAAAAGAATAGAGGATTCATTTGGGTGAAGTACCAAATCTTTGCTATAGCTAAATTTGCCACTGGGTTAGCTAGAACAACAGTTGGTTGTTTATTCTAAGCAATAACTTAGTTAGCAAGAGTAGTAACTCTGCATGAGAGACATATTCGTCCAATGGATCTGCTTGGATGGGATGAGGGACTAACTGATTTCCATTTCTTTTTTTGGGGAGGCATGTTCTATTAATGAAAAGGGAGAAATGAATTTAGACTGAGATTTAAATTTGAGCTCATGCTTAGCGGCACGATATGAGTACTGAAAGAAGGGAAATTGTTCCTAAAACATCTTATTGCCTCCTGTATATAAATGTGGTGCACAACACACCCATGCATAAGACTTTACTAGATGCGGTTTTCATACTTCCTAGGATACTATTAAAGCTTAGGCTCTAATACCAAGTTTGTAATTCCCTGAATCTGGTACCCGAAATGCCATACGATGCTCATGAGCCTTAAGAACCACAAGCTAACCCATGACTGAGATTTGTACCTAAGCACTGCATAATATACTATATAAATACGGAATAAAAGGATAAAGGCCATAAGGTTCAAATATCTGATAAAACATAACATCTGAAAAATACGGTATATTAATTCCAAAATGACTGAAATAACTATTTGAACATGCTATAGTATGGAAGCCTCTAAAACTAATTGAATAAGGAGTTAATGGGATATATTCCTAACTAACCCCAACTACTAAAATAAACTAAGTACTGAAATAATGAAATAATCAAATAATAACATTCTCAAATAATGAGGACTCATTGCTAGTCTTACTGCTGAAACTAGAATGCTACTGAAGATCTGGAGCTCACGCTTCTGAACCTATGGTATAAAACACCATAGCACAAAATAAAGGTATGCGTCAGTACAATTGAATGTACTGGTATGCAAGTGAGGTAGGCTTAATGCAAGGGTTCATATGCATGAACAATACTAACTGACTGAGTAACATAAACATGGATATATATGCATGAATACGTAACTATAAATAAGATTGTGACAACACTGATTACTATGTCTGAATACTGATAACATAGATTTCTGATAACTGATATAACTAATACTGAGCGACTATGTATAACAATCTAGGTTTTGATGAAACTAGCTAAGTTCCATACTGAGCTGAGTGACTATATCTGATAGTCCTAAATGCTATAGAACTATCTGAGTTCTATTACTGAGACCTGAGACCGAGACTGTAGGGAGTAATCATCTAACCGACATGCCCCTAATAAGACATTATAGCTGAGTTTAGGTCCAATTTGTAACCTCAATTGGAAAGGTATCAATACCACGCCACTGGTAAGGAAAAGCTATGAGTAATCCCTCATCTAACAGGTACTCAAAGGAGAATGATAGGACCCTCATATAACAGGTTAAGCTATCTCATCTACCCTCATCTAGCAGGTTGGATGTCTCAACCTACGTTGGCTATATAGTTCTGGAGAGCAAGGATTGCTTTTAAGAATCACACCCTCCAATGACTGGTGAGTTCCCATCCTTGGGTTTACTAGGTGCTGAATTCTACTCCCATCTCAATAGACACTGAACATGATTAACTAAACTAAACTGGACTGCATTCATTGAGTTTTGTTGACTGATGGAATACAACTGAGATTACTGAATTTCTGAGATTTTTGAGATTACTGAGTCACATGACTAACTGAGTTCTATGAATCATGGCTTGACTAAAGTATCTTGAAAACATGACACTAGCTTTAGGCACACTACTAAATTGTTGGGTACAAGTATCCCCAGGACTCAATGGCATGTAACTGATAAGACATGGCACTTCTTGACACATGACCATAGTCAACAATTCATAGTACAATTATTTGGGATTTTCATGAAGTATTCGCATACTATAAGCTTATAGATCAATAGGAATGCATGTAAGCATATCATAATTTCATAAGCCTAATCTAATGAGCATTACATCAATCTATGACAAAGCATAACAATAATGTGGGAGTCATATCAAACATAAGGGAGAAACATGGATTCATCATTTTTGGTCACAAATGAGTCATAAGGCATAATTCTTATTCTCTTAGGCATTTTATCAAACACCTTGCATGCATATATTTAGGCTTAAGCATGAATATTGAAATAATACTTCATGACAACATTTTACACTTCTAATGCAAGAATTTTAACCACATACTAACATATTTTCATGATAGTCATTAAGGACTTCAAATTGGAAATCAAACAACAACATAAACATGGATATAATTCAATTCATACCATGGAATCCAAATTTTATATTTCAAATAAGGCTTTTTGAGCTTTGTGGGTGAAAGGAACCCATGAATAAAAACTTGACATACCGGAGTGGATGATTTCTTGAAAATTGGTAGAGGAAAACTTAAATTCTTTACATGAAATTAAACATTTAGGGTTTCTTGTTCTTGGAGATTGATCTTTGAGAGAAATCCTAATTTGATGTTATAAATGATTAAGGAAGTTATGAGCTCTAGTCTGGTTTAATTAGGGGTTAAAACAGGTGGAAAAAGACCCAAATACCCTTTTAAAAAAGGCTTAAAATCACTTATTGGAAGTGGCGACGGTTTGGGAAAGGGTACATCGCTGGCTCGATAGTTCATCGGTTCTGACCATCGTACTTGGCCAGAACCTGAACTTTCTACCTCGTCTGCGACGGTTTGGACAATTGTCTATTGCTAGCGTAACGATCTATCAGTTCTGACCGTCACACTTAGCCAGAAGACGGGTTCACTTTCTTAGTCACAACAGCTTGGGCGATGGTCCATCTATATCTGGATGGTCCGTCGGCCTGACCGTCGCTTTTGGATAGTTCCGATAGTTCTCTGTAAAACATCCATAACTTTTTACTCGGATACCAAATTTTGATGAAATTGGTATTGTTGCGAAGCTAATTCAATTTTTCACATGATAAAAAGTCAAACTTAGGTAATTTATATCTAATTTAAATGTTAATAATTTAAAAAATCATCACTAACTCTTCTAGAGACTAGATTTGACTTAAAGAAAGTTTGGGGTATTACAACATTGAAACCTTGAAAAGTTAATGACTTAATGATAATTTTACTCGGACTCTCCAAATATACCACCAGGTGCATGTAGGATCTCCAGAAGTAGTGGCTTTTCAAGGATAAACTAATTGCCAGTCTTACTATAGTATCTGTTATCTATTTACTTTTTAATTTATATTGGTTGTATCTATGTGTATCAAAAATTATTTAGGTGAAATTGGAATATATATGTATAACCTATCACAAGTGTATATTTTTTATGTATTCCCTACTTGTTCTTATTATCAGTCATGCATGTTATGTTGGTGAAACATTGCAATGACTATTTTATTTTCACTATAATTGAATATTGATTCATGAGTACATAATCCATATGTTTTTATCTCCAGATAATAACTTTATCTACAGATGAGTTCTGCCAATCTTGAACAAAATGAAGGGATAAATTTAGGTGTCTATATATGGGCTTGAACTCTGAACAAAATGATGGATGGGAAGTGTATCATAGGAAGCCCAAAAACAAGGATAGAAAGAGCACTTGGAAGGACTGGTCTCATCAGAATCCTGGTACAAAAGCTTAAGGAAAGAAGAAGACTAAAACTTGGGGTCATTTAAATATTTTTTATATATCTGGAGTGTGCAAAAATGTTTGATCGGTATGGGGTTCTAGATATAATTGGTATGAACCTAATGATCCTCAAAGACTTGCAATGCCGCAGCTGCATGATGGAGGTTTCCCATTGCCTACTGCAGTTCCTCCTGCTCGGAATAATGATTGGGAATTGTCTGCTAAAGCCACCCCAGCTCATCCCAATAATACTTCCCCAGTTGCTGCTAATGATAAGGATGGTGATCATGATGCTGAGGATAATGAATTAAAAGAATATGATGTTGCTGATGATAAGGTCGGGGTTCTAATTATTTTTCTCTAAATACACATAAAATGAAGGTAAAAGTGATAACTTATCTATGAAATATTAAAATTTGGTTATCATAAAATTGTCTTTAACAAAACCCTACATATAAATTATAAAAGGAAAAATCGTGGCTTTTAATATTTCTTTGATAAGTTATCACTTTTGCCTTCATTTTAAGTGTATTTAGGGAAAAAAATAAGAACCCTGACCTTGTCATCATCAGTATCATGTTTTTCCTATTCATTATCCTCAATATCCTGTCCACTGACCTTATCATCATCAGCAACCGGGGAAGTATTCTTGGGATAAGCTGAGGTAGCTCTAGCAGACCAATCCCAAGCATTCTTTTGAGTAGGAGGAACTGCAGCAGGCGATGGCAATCCTCCATCATTCAGCTACGTCATTGCAAGCTTTCGAGGATCATTAGGTGCATACCAGTTATATCTAGAACCCCATCTCGATTCAAAATTTTTGTACACTCCCGATAAATCAAAAACATCTGGATGGCCCCAAGTTTTAGTCTTGTTCTTTGCCCAAGCTTTTATACTGAGATTTTGAGGAGACCAATCCTTTCCAGCACTCTTTCCACCCTTGTTTTGGGGCTTCCTAGCATACACTTCCCATCCATCATTTTGTTCAGAGTTCATGCCCATATATCAAACAACTAGATTAATCTTATCATTTTGTTCAGGGTTGGAGGAACTCATCTTTGGATGAAGCTGTTATCTAGAGATAAAAACATATGGATTTTGTACTCAAGAATTAATATTCAATTACTGTGAAAATAAAACATAAGCAATCCAACGTTTCTCCAACATAACATGCATGACAAATATTAAGAAGTAGGGAATTCTAATTTCACCTAAATTATTTCCGATACACATAGATACCATCCAATATAAATTAAATTGTAAATAGATAGAAGAGACTGTAGTAAGGCTCTCAATTAGTTTATCCTTGAAAAGCCATTTCTTTTAGAGACCCGACATACACCCAGTAGCTTATTTGTAGAATCTGAGAAACATTATAATTAAGTCATTAACATGTAAAGGTTTCAATCTATTCACCTATGTTTTATTTTTGGAAGAATTATTTTGTTTAAATTTAAATTATATCATGTACTATTTTTATTTTTATGGTTGCCTATTTTTTTTACTTAGATATTTTATATCAAACTCAACAATTTCTAATTTAGTGGCACGTGCATTGCACGTGTGAGTCAAGTAATTAGATAATACTTTGTAAAGTAGTATCAAAATTATTAAATATGAATGTTTTTGAGTAAATAATTATTCATTAATGGATAAATAAATATTTATGCGACTCAGCATGGATCATTGTATAGTGTCTTATTTGTTAAGATCAAAATGATCGGATATCATTTGAACCTATAAATCCAACCAATAATCAAAGCAGTGTTGACTTCAACTTAAAGCAAGTGAAGCCAAGAATTTAGGCCCCCAACTTTTTAACAATTAAGGTTATAATCTTGTAAAGTATTTTCATAAGAAAATATTGAATGCTTTTTAATATTCTCTCTTTTTCGTTCTAATATTGCTTTAGCTTAAAAATCATTAATTTAGAAATTCAAAAATAAAGTTAACAATTATTTAAACTTTATCCTTAATACTAAGGATATTTCTTGTAAATACGTCTAGATTAGAAAAGACACATTGTAAAGAAATTTCTTGCTAATACTTCTAGAATCTAAAAGATACATTGAATAAATAGGAGTAACTTAATAAATTATACTTTGGATTTATTGTTTTGCTTAATGGACATAAAAGGGATAAAAAAATAGTTAAAGTGGGATAAAGTGAGTAGTAAGGTATGAAATATTTCAATATGATAATTTTTTTCAATTATTTTATAAATGCATATATTATTTATAGAGTTCCTATAACAATTACATCACTGAAATTTTTTCTAAAATTAAATTGATAACAATTATAACTTAAGATCAACAACATCTCATCAGAAATTGAATGATTTAGGTATACAATTAATTAAAAAGGGATTATTGGAGTAATTGATTATAAAATAATTTTGTTCATAATTTTGAGTCTCAAAAAGTAAAGAAATAAAATTCAAATAAGAAAATATAAATATACTTTTCTTTTTCTTTATAGCCTCATTTTTAAGTTCCGCTTTAGGCCACCAACTATATTAAGTTTCTCCTGAATCAAAGTTTGAAGTCAGGGAAGAAAGAGATGTTTATTTAGTGGTATATGATTTTCTACATATAATTATTATAGTTTGCAGTTGTAGATAATCAACTAAGTATTAATTTTTCTCACTCAATAAAAGGGATAAAAAAATAGTTAAAGTGGGATAAAGTGAGTTGTAAGGTATGAAATATTTCAATATGATAATTTTTTTTCAATTATTTTGTAAATGCATATATTATTTATAAAGTTCCTATAACAATTACATCACTGACAATTTTTCTAAAATTAAATTGATAATAATTTTAACTTAAGATCAACAACATCTCATGAGAAATTGAATGATTTAGGTATACAATTAATTAAAAAGGGATTATTGGAGTAATTGATTAAAAAATAATTTTGTTCATAATTTTGAGTCTCAAAAAGTAAAGAAATAAAATTCAAATAAGAAAATATAAATATACTTTTCTTTTTCTTTATAGCCTCATTTTTAAGTTCCGCTTTAGGCCACCAACTATATTAAGTTTCTCCTGAATCAAAGTTTGAAGTCAGGGAAGAAAGAGATGTTTCTTTAGTGGCATATGATTTTCTACTTATAATTATTATAGTTTGCAGTTGTACACAATCAACTAAGTATTAATTTTTCTCACTCAATTAAAAATTAGTTTTGGATCTACCATTTGCTGTTGTTGTGTACTTAATATTGAATAGAAAACTTATACATCATAGAAATGTTCAAACAAAT
>NW_025848480.1:2017-2426 GCF_002878395.1 Capsicum annuum | reverse complement strand
CAAATAAATTTATTATTTGTATTTGAATAGTTTAGTTGTAAATATGTGCAATTTATCATTTGTATTTATATACAAATAAGTATATGAATTAAAATCAACATGGGTTGTGGTGCAATGGATGGGGTTGCTCCACCCTTAACCAGAAGTCGAGGGTATGACCCTGGTTATGGAGAAAACTCTGTTGGGAGCGCTGCCACCTTAATGGTCCCTACAACGCCCGATCGAATTAGTCGGGGCTCCAATGCAGACACCGAACACCGGATGAAAAACAAAAAATAAAGTATATGAATTAATTGTATTTTCTTGAGACTAAAATATATATGGCTGAGGATCCACATAGCCCTCGAATTATAAATGTTGGACGAATATAAATCAATATGCGCTTATGGTATTTTCGTTATCATAAAAA
>NW_025848480.1:0-1917 GCF_002878395.1 Capsicum annuum | reverse complement strand
AGAAGTTAGAGATAGAAGAGAGAAAAAAGCGTAAAGAAAGAATTGAAGAAAAAAAATTAAAAAAAAAAAGAAAAAACATGAAAAAGGAGAAAAGGAAAAAGAAAAAAGATGATGGTGAAAACAAATATACTGAGTGGTTATGATGTCATCATTCATAATTTGTACTCGACTTAACCATGTTCTTTGAAAATAAAAAAAATATAAAACATAAAATACAACCAAAAAAAAATAAGAAAGAAGTAAAAATAAAAAATAAAAAATAGAAAAAAGGGAGACTAAAAAGTGAAAAAAAGAAAAAAGAAAGAAAAACAAAGGATAGAGGGTAGAGATAGAAGAGAGAGAAAAAAATGACAAAAAAATGAAAAAAGAAAAAAAAAGAAAACTAAAGGCTACATATATAGAAGAGAGACAAAAAAAAACTAAAAAGAAAAAACTGAAAAAAAAAATGGAAAAAAAGTCAAGTTGATATGATATAGAAGTTTTAAGTTTTTGACTTAGGAGTTAAAGTGGGTTGAAACCATTTTTACCCAATCCATATTTACCCATATTTATATGGGCGGATTGCAATCCAAACCATTTTTGCTTGATCCATATTTAACCCGTCTAAATCCAATCCAATTCGCCCGTTTGCCACCCTTATATCAACCTAAATGGCCACGAAAAATTAAATGGACCACACTGGGACAATCCCCAACCTCCCTGGCATACCCCAGTCGATTTTTAGCCCACATCACGCCCGGACCCTAGGCCCACCCCCGAAATCGTGCGCTATAGCACACCAATTTGGCCAGAAATTGCCTCGTTCGTGTCGTTTCATCCGTTTGTCCACCCAAATGGCCACGAAAAACAAAACAGACCACACTGGGATGATCCTCAACCTCCCTGGCATTCCCCGGTCGATTTTTGGCCCACATCACGCCCGGACCCTGGGCCCACCCCCAAAATCGTGGGCTATAGCACTCCGATTTTTCCCAAAAATATACCGTTCGCGCTGTTTTGCCCGTTTGTCCACCCAAATGGCTACAAAAAATTAAAAGGACCACACAGGAATAATCCCCAACCTCGTTGACATACCCCGATCGATTTTCGGCTCATAGCACGCCTAAACCTCGAACCCACCCCCAAAACCATGGGCTATTGCACACCGATATTGTCCAAAAATACCCCGTTTGCATTGTTTCGCGCAGTTGTCCATCCAAATAGCCACAAAAAATTAAACGGACCACACTGGGACGATCCCCAACCTCCCTGACATGTTTCGGTTGATTTTTGGCCCACAGCACGCCTGGACCCTAGGGCCACCCCCAAAATTGTGGGCTATAACATACCGATTTAGCCTGAAAATGCCTCTTTTCGCCTGTTTGTCCACCCAAATGACCACAAAAAATTAAACGAACCATATTGGGACAATCCCCAACCTC
This sequence comes from Capsicum annuum, assembly GCF_002878395.1. Classification (NCBI taxonomy): domain Eukaryota; kingdom Viridiplantae; phylum Streptophyta; class Magnoliopsida; order Solanales; family Solanaceae; genus Capsicum; species Capsicum annuum. The sequence continues at coordinate 496 of NW_025848480.1, read as the reverse complement.
CATGGCATACTCCGATCAATTTTTAGCCTACAGCATGCCAGGACCCTGGGCCCACCCCCAAAATCGTGGGCTAGCACACTGATTTAGCCCGAAAATGCCCCGTTCGCATCGTTTCACCTGTTTGTCCACCCAAATGACCATGAAACTGGGATGATACCCAACCACCCTAGCATGCCCCAGTCTATTTTTAGCCCACAGTACGCTCGGACCCCGGGCCCACCACCAAAACTGTGGGCTATAGCACATCGATTTGGTTTGAAAATGCCTCGTTCGCGCTGTTTCACCCGTTTGTCCACCCAAATGGCTACAAAAAATTAAACGAATCACACTGGGATGATCCCCAACCTCCCTGGCACGCCCCAGATAATTTTTGTCTACAGCACGCTAGGACCCCGGGCCCACCCCTAATATAGCACACTGATTTTGCCCAAAAATGCTTCATTTCTCCTGTTTGTCCACCCAAATAGCCACAAAAAATAAACGAACCATACTGAAA
>NW_025848479.1:818-1383 GCF_002878395.1 Capsicum annuum | reverse complement strand
TAATTTGGTAGAGTCAACTTTTGCCCATAGGGTATAATTCGTAGTTTTAAAGTCCTTGAGCTAAGTCTTGCCTCTGAGGCAATAGTTGTAGAACATCTCATAAATGAAAACATAACGTGATAGAGTCAACTCTTGCCCGTGGGGTATAATTTGTTGTTTGAAAGTCCCTGAGCTATGTCTTGCCTTTAAGGTAAGAGTTATAAAACATCTCATAAATCAAAATACGATGTGGTTGTGTCAACTCTTGCCATGAAACATAACTTGTTATTTGGAAGTAATAAGTCTTCCCTCTACAATGTAGTAGTGCCAACTCTTGCCCATGAAACATAGATTATTTTCTAAAGTCGTATGTTTTGCCTTTATAATGTGATAGTATCAACTCTAGCTCAGGAGATGTAACTTGAATTGAAGAAATCTAAGAAAAGAAAAAAAATAATAAAAATTGCAAAGAAGAAGAACATGAAGAAAAATATTAAAAAATAAAAATCAAAGAAAATATAGAAGTTGAGAGAGAATAGAAAAAAAAGAAAGGTTGATAAAAAATGAAAGATTAAATAAAAATAAA
>NW_025848479.1:0-718 GCF_002878395.1 Capsicum annuum | reverse complement strand
AAAAAAAAAAGAAATTGAAAGGAAAAAAAAAAGTAAGGGTTGAAAAAATAAAAAATAAAAAGAGAAAAGAAAACATAAAAATTCAAGTAAAATTAAAAAGAGAAAAAAATAAAAGTTGAAAGATATAAATATGGAGTTGTTATCCATTATGAAGATTATTTATGTAATTACTCCATTGATCATGGGCAATTTTATCCCAAAAAATAATAGTTAAAAGGTAAAAGCTATTTTAAGAAAACTTTTTTATTTGGGGCTAAAATTTGAAAGTCAACCTAATTGGGCCTATTTTTGAGAGTTTGTGCCATAAATTCAAATATGGGTGACTTTAGATATTTGATCCCTAACAAGAAATGTCTTTAAAGAAAAATCTTCCTTACTTTTTTAGTATAGTACAAGTATCATTTTACCCCTCTACACCTCAAATATATTTTTAAAACTTTTCATACTTATTTGTCTCTCAAATTTTATTTTTTATTATTTTTAATTTTTATTTTCCTTTAATTTATTATTCTATTTTTTTATTATTTTTACTTTTTATTTTTTTCTTTAATTTTATTATTTTTACTTTTTATTTTTTCCTTTAATTTTATTTTCATGTTTTAATTCATTTGTATCAACCTTTATTTTTTTCTCAAGTATTATCTATTTCTTTTTTTCTTTTTTTTAATTCATTTGTCTTTAACCTTTATTTTTCTTTTATTTTTTATTTTTATCAGTT
>NW_025848478.1:1048-1687 GCF_002878395.1 Capsicum annuum | reverse complement strand
TTGCGGTAGATTGTTTTTCTGGGTTGAGTAATGTCATTATCCATTGTCTAACATCTTCCATATCTGCTTGTCGTAGCTCTTTTGAATTTGAGTAAATCATTTGATGATCTCTCAAATAATAGCTCCATATTGGGTTTCCATTAGTATAGTTATTTGCTAGTTCTTGGATAATCGTAGCTAGTCCAATAAGTCGTTTATTTGCATAGAAGTCCGGTATCTCGATTCTGGGTATCTCCGGTTATTGTGTAATATCTTCTGGTATGATCATATCTCTAGTTAGTCCTATCTTTACAACTTGTATAACTGGTTTTATTTCATCATATAGTATTTCTGCCGATGCAGTATAACATTTTATATAAAATAGATTGCCTTTAGTGATCCTTTTGTAGGTGGTGAATATCTTGTATAATTCTTCCATATCTGTTAATTCCTCTCCGTCTTGGGTATATATGGTGTTTAATAGTCCATAGTCAAAACAGGTTTTTACTAGGCTTAGGTTAGTTTTGGGTAGTGCAATCAGTTTGTTATATCCTTGTAATTTTTGGGTTATATAGTTGGTGTTTGGTTCTTTGATGTTTGTAGCTCTGGGGTTATGGTTTAGAAAAGTTTGTACTCTGTATATATTTTCTATGTATTTCT
>NW_025848478.1:0-948 GCF_002878395.1 Capsicum annuum | reverse complement strand
TTAAATGGATTATTAATTTTGATTCAATACTAGATATTAATGTAATTAAGTAGGCTAATCTTTGTGGGTTTTCTTTTGTTTTATTTAGACTTATATATTCTGAATAATTACTAATTAAAGATTCTTTAATTTTTCTAAAAGCTTCTCTATTTTTAAATGGTCTTCGCATAATTAATTTAATAATTTATAGGTAAATTCTAATATATCTTACTTCCATATTTTTTCAATTACTGGGCTCTGATAATAACTCTAACAATAACTCTAACATATATCTTGCTTCCGTATTTTTTGCATTAGTGGGCTCTGATATCAATTGTAGGGGGTGCGGATGTCTGACGTATGAAATAGATTTATTAGGTATCTAGTGAATCTATTTTTCTTTGTGCGTGGATATTTCTTAAATTTTGTTTCAATATCTTTTAATGATTTACTTTTTGCGTAAGATATATTCATTAATTTGTTTGTTTTATTATTTTATCCTGTAGTAATGTTTGGGTTATATAGTTGGTGTTTGGTTCTTTGATGTTTGTAGCTCTGGGGTTATGGTTTAGAAAAGTTTGTACTCTGTATATATTTTCTATGTATTTCTGGGTTGTGTAGTTGTAAACTTTTTTATCTTGGTTTAGGCTATCTCGGTATGTGCTAACTTGTGGGGGTATGAACAAGTGGTCTTTTTGTATTTTTGGTGTAAATGATTTTTCAAATATTTTATTCATATTCATATTCTGGTATCTTGGTCGATTAACTCCTTTGCTTGTACCTGCAGAGGTAGATTGATAAATGTTATGGGTTTTATGGAGTGTCCCAACGTCTCCTTCTAGCTCTGAAACTTTAATGTCTTCCGATCGACATAGCTCTGCACACTGCTGAGTTAGCTGATTTGTAGCTATAAACTCCAGTTTATCTTCATTAGTCTTTAGCTTTTCTATCTCATTACCCATACTGTCC
>NW_025848477.1:0-1621 GCF_002878395.1 Capsicum annuum | reverse complement strand
TCTGACATCTTCCATATCTGCTTGTCGTAGCTCTTTTGAATTAGAGTAAATCATTTGATGATCTCTCGAATAATAGCTCCATATTGGGTTTCCATTAGTATAATTATTTGTTAGTTCTTGGATAATCATAGTTAGTCCAATAAGTCGTTTATTTGCGTAGAAGTCGGGTATCTCAATTCTGGGTATCTCCGGTTGCTGTATAATATCTTCTGGTATGATCATATCTCTAGTTAGTCCTATTTTTACAACTTGTATAACTGATTTTATTTCGTCATATAGTATCTCTGCTGGTGCAGTATAACATTTTATGTAAAATAGATTTCCTTTTGCTATCCTTTTGCAGGTGGTGAATATCTTGTGTAATTCTTCCATAGCTGTTAATTCTTCTCCGTCTTGGGTGTATATGGTGTATAATAGTCCATAGTCAAAACAAGTTTTTACTAGGCTTGGGTTAGCTTTGGGTAGTGCAATTAGTTTGTTATATCCTTGTAATTTTGGGTTATATAGTTGGTGTTTGGTTCTTTGATGTTTGTAGCTCTGGGGTTATGGTTTAGAAAAGTTTGTACTCTGTAGATATTTTCTATGTATTTCTGGGCTGTGTAATTGTAAACTTTTTTATCTTGGTTTAGGCTATCTCGGTATGTGGTGATTTGTGGGGGTATGAACAAGTGGTCTTTTTGTGTTTTCGGTATAAATGGTTTTTCAAATATTTTATTCATATTCATATTCTGGTATCTTGGTCGATTAACTCCTTTGCTTATACCTACAGAAGTAGATTGATAAATGTTATGGGTTTTATGGAGTGTCCCAACATCTCCTTCTAGCTTTGGAACTTTAATGTCTTCCGATCGACATAGCTCTGCACACTGCTGAGTTAGCTGATTTGTAGCTATAGACTTCAGTTTATCTTCATTAGTCTTTAGCTTTTCTATCTCATTACCCATACTGTCCACTTTCATTCAAAGCGTAGTTAGGGTGTTAAGTATTTTTTCTAGAGTATCTTCTTCTATTATTTCAGTCTGTGTAGCTTTGTCTTGATATGTAATCTGCAATAACATTTTTGTTAGTACTGATTACTTCAATTGTAAATGTGAAATTTAATATTTTTAAGACTAGTCTCCGAATCTCTTTTGTTGTAACTGAATTTTGTATTTTCTTTGTTAACCACCAGCGTACCTGTGTATTATCTGTTCGTACAATAAATTTGTTATACACAATATATGGCTCAAATGCCAACAAACATTTATGTAATGAACATAATTCTTTCCTATTTATTTCCCATTTTATTTCTGTCTCATTGAATGTACCTGAGTAGTATCTACAATAGTGTTCTATTTTTTCGGCTTCATATCGATATTTAAGTACTCCTCCATAACTATATTCACTAGCATCTGCTTCTACTATGTATATAAATTTTCTATTTTTATCTGGAAATTGTAATTTTGGTAATTCTTTACAAAGTAATTTTATTTTTTGAACTTGTTTTTTATCTTCTTCATTATAGTTATATTCTACATCTTTTTTTAATTTTTTCTGTAGTGGTTTTAAAATTTCTGCTAATTTTGGAATATATTCTCTTACTTGGTTTACTAATCCTAAAAATGATTGTAATTTCTTTTAT
>NW_025848476.1:0-2322 GCF_002878395.1 Capsicum annuum | reverse complement strand
TACTATTTTTAGTTTCTTCTATTTTTAATATTTGTTCTGTAGTTTGTTGTTTTATTTTTTCTATTTTCTTTTTCCTATCTGTTTCTTCATTTTTCTCTTTCTATTCTTACCATAACTGTCAATTTATCTTCTAATTTTAATTCTTCTTTTTCTAACATTAGATATAAATGTTCACCTATTTTCTTATATCTTCTTCCTAGATTAGAAAATACTATTTTTATTTTTAATCCTTCGTGATTTTCATATATTTTTTCATCTATTATAAATTCTTCTTTTTTTATTTTATTGTAAATAGTTCATGTTGATATATATATATATTCTAAATTATCTATTTGTGTTTCTAATTTTGATATTTCATATTTTTGTGTATTTATTGAGTTTTCACTAACTCCGGCAAATATATTATAATGTAGTCTTTTTATTCTTATTTTTAATTATTTACGTTTTTCAGAAATAATTTGTTTTAGTTCTTTTCGTAAGATGTATTCATTAATTTGTGTAGTTTATTATTTTATCCTATTGAAATTTTAGCGATTTCTGTGTAGTATTTTATTCTAACTTTGCTATATTCAATGCGTAGATTTATATTCTTTATCTGATTAACTAGTATTTTTTGTTCATGTATAGGTAATTTTCCATTTGTATTAAATAATTTTTTGTATGTATTAAATAAATCATTATCTGTATCTTCTTTTTCTAAGGTTAATTTCATTTTAAGTAATTTTTCTTCTGGTTGTCTTTTTTCTATTTCAAGTCGATTTCTGTAATTAACTTCTTCATATATCCAATTTTGCCTTTCTCTAATCTTTTTTATATATTCTAACATTTATTTATTCTGAATAATATCCATCTGAATCTAAGTAATATTGATGTTCATAATATATGTGTAAGTTTTCTATACTGTTTAATAAGTCTTCCTCTTCATAATCTTGTAATTTTTCCCACATTATTTTCTTTATGTCTATAATGTCTATATCTCTAAGTATATATAAGATTAAGACTTTAAGATTATCTATCATTTAAAATTGACTAAATATTTTATTATAATATTTTGTAGTTGTTTGTTTTAGTCTTAGTAGTTCTTGCATATTTTCATTAAGAAATTCTATATATTTTATATCTTTAGTTTCCATGTATTTGTCTAAATTTACTTTTATCTGTTTTTCTATTAACTGTATGTTTCTCATATATTTTTCCAAAAATTCTAGATATATGTAATTTATCATGGTAAGTATTTGTAAGAGTAGTTAGGTAGGTATGGTATGTAATTTATTCTAGTCATATAATATTTACCAAATATTTTTTCTAATATGGTTTTTCTTATATCTACTACTTTTATATCCTTAAGTGCATACAAAATAAGTATTTTAAATTTATCTACAATCACATCAGATAAATAATTATTCATTTTCATAAAATTGTTATTTTTAAAATATTCCCTTCAATCATGTACATAACAAAATATGGTCATCTTAGATTACTATATACTAGATTATTCTTAAGTAACATGTTCTTCGGTCACTATTAGCATGGTAATTTGGATATTTTTCCCTTAAATAGCGTCTCTACTCTGGTTACTCCCCACCACGACTTCTTGCCTCATTGGTTTCACCTTTAGGATGGCATACTTCTTATGGATTTTTCTCCGTTTCCACTTTGCTAATAAACGTCTTAACATATTATTCTTCGAATAATTCTACTATAAAGTAACTAACATAAATTTATTTTATCATACCATGATTGTTGGGAATTATGAATTTAGCTATTCATAATCATAAATAAATATACCTATTTGGGTAGGTTTGATATCTCTAAGGTTTGTTCCTCCATAGCTTTTTCCATTGAAATAAATCTGATTTTTAATAACTAAGCAAAATATTTGTTGTGGACAAGAGAGAGTTTTTGCTTCAACACATGAAGACTTGCCTTGCAATGCCTTCGGTTCATCTTATTTATAGACTGAATCTTTACAAGAGTATTCACGTTTCTAAAATTAGTCTACAAAAAAGTTTTCTAATAAGACAAAAATTATTAATGCCTAAAATAATAGTCAAAAAGCCTAAAGCCTAAAAGTTTTGCCTATACAAAAGTTTTCAATATTTTACGTAAAGTAAATTGTGAAAGTTTACATATCGCTTTCACAATTTAATAGCTTGTCTTCTATTATTACTCCGTTGATATCTTCTCGTTGTCGTATCTGCTGCTTTTCCATATCTCCATTATTGCTTCTTATCTTGTATCTTCCAGCTAGCGTTCTTATCTACTTGGTTGATTTTTCTTCTATTCTAGCTGAACTTCTGGATATCATTATCTCCTCCATTA
>NW_025848475.1:927-1115 GCF_002878395.1 Capsicum annuum | reverse complement strand
TACTCTGTATATATTTTCTATGTATTTCTGGGCGGTGTAGTTGTATAGTTTTTTGTCTTGGTTTAGGCTATCTCGGTATGTGTTAACTTGTGGGGGTATGAATAAATGGTCTTTTTGTGTTCTTGGGGTAAATGGTTTTTTAAATATTTTGTTCATATTTGCATTCTGGTATCTTGGCCTATTAACTC
>NW_025848475.1:0-827 GCF_002878395.1 Capsicum annuum | reverse complement strand
CTTGGTCGATTAACTCCTTTGCTTGTACCTGCAGAAGTAGATTGATAAATATTATGGGTTTTATGGAGTGTCCCAACGTCTCCTTCTAGCTCTGGAACTTTAATGTCTTCCGATCGACATAGCTCTGCACACTGCTGAGTTAGCTGATTTGTAGCTATAGACTTCAGTTTATCTTCATTAGTCTTTAGCTTTTCTATCTCATTACCCATACTGTCCACTTTCATTGAAAGCGTAGTTAGGGTGTTAAGTATTCTTTCTAGAGTATCTTCTTCTATTATTTCAATCTTTGTAGCTTTGTCTTGATATGTAATCTGCAATAACATTTTTGTTAGTACTGATCACTTCAATTGTAAATGTGAAATTTAATATATTCAAAACTAGTCTCCAAATCTCTTTTGTTGTAACTGAATTCTATATTTTCTTTGTTAACCACCAGCGTACCTGTGTATTATCTGTTCGTACAATAAATTTGTTATATACAATATATGGCTCAAATGCTAATAAACATTTATGAACATAATTCTTTCCTATTTATTTCCCACTTTACTTCTGTCTCATTGAACGTACCTGAGTAGTATCTACAATGGTGTTCCATTTTTTCTGCTTCATATCGATATTTAAGTACTCCTCCGTAACTATATTCACTAGCATCTGCTTCTACTATATATATAAATTTTCTATTTTCATCTGGAAATTGTAATTTTAGTAATTTTTTACAAAGTAATTTTATTTTTTGGACTTGTTTTGTATCTTCTTCATTATAATTATATTCTACATCCTTTTTTAATTTTTTCTGTAGTGGTTTTAAAGTTTCTGCTAATTTTGGT
>NW_025848474.1:659-3739 GCF_002878395.1 Capsicum annuum | reverse complement strand
ATCATGTTTATAATTCATATGAATCACCATTGAAAGAATAAACATGAATGAATAACTAAATAAATTTATATATGTATTAATCGATTTTAAAAAAAAATAAATTGGGAGAGATTTTAGGAGAGGAAATTTTGGAAAAAAAAAATAGTTGCATGTGTTAAAGGAGAAGAAAATATCAGTAAAGAAGATTTAATTGATGATAATTAGGGAGAGATTTTAAGAAAGGAAATCTTTGGAAAAAAATAGATTGAATGAGTTAATGGTGGAATAAAAATAGAATGTGAGGTTTTGTTAATATGTATCAAGAATATAGTTGAAAATCAAAATTTTAAATAAATTTTTAAAAAGTAAGTGATATTGGATAATAGAATCTCTTAAGTATGAGATTTGTGTAATTTATCCTTTTTTTTTACCAACTTGCTACGTGAGTGCGGATAACTTGGGTAATATATAGATCTATTATAGTTCTAATGGATCTATTTTTATTTTTGCGTGGATATTTCTTAACTTCTCTAAACATTTTTATTTTTAGTGTATTTATTTTAATTGTATTAATGTTCATATCTTAGGGGGTGATTAGATGATATTTGATTAAATACTTTACTATAATATTCTTTAGTTTTTTTCTCTTAATCTTTGTATTCTTGTATATTATTTTGGAGGTATTCTAAATATTCTATATCTTCTGTTCTAAAATATTCAATTAAATTCTCTTTCATAAGTATTTCTATTAATTTTATTTCTTCCATATCTTGTCTTCAGTATTTTAAATACTCATAGTTTATCATTTTATCCTAAAGCAGTTGTGATACTGCAAATTTCTTTGTAATAATTTATTCTAATTGTACTATATCTGATATTAAATTCTAGGTTATCTATTTCGTTAATTATCCTGTCTTTTTCGTCTATGAATAATTCTATGTCTAAATCATATTTTAAATTGTCTTTTAATTCTAGTTGTTTTATGGTTTTATTTATCCAAATTAATCTTTCTTTTAATTGTTCTCTTCCTTTTCAAAGTTGGTTTTTATAATTAATTTCTTCGTATAGCCAACTTTATTTTTCTCTAACTCTTTGAATATATTCTAAATTTTTTAATCTGTATAATATCCATCTGAATAATTATCTAGGTAGTAACAGTGGTTGTCATCACTTAAGTATATTTCTCTTAACTCGTCTTCTATCTGATTTATATCTAACTCTTCATCTTCAATGTTAAATATTTTTTTCCATATTATTTTCTTTACGTCTATAATTTTTATATCTCTAAGTATGTATAAAACTAGTACTTCAAAATTATATGTCATTTAGGTGGGTTAATTAAGTGCTTTTTCATAATTTTCTTTAGTTGTTTGTTTTAATCTTATTAATTCCTCAATATTTTCATTATGATATTCTATATGTTTTATATTTTTGGTTCGCATATATTCTTCTAAATTTGTTTTCATTAGTTTTTTTATTAATTGTATATTTTTGATACCCATTTTTCAATACTCTAAATATACGTAATTTATCATGGTTGGTGTGTAGGTTTGGTATGTAAGTATTTATAAGAATAGTTAGGTAGGTGAGGTATGTAATTTATTCTAGTCATAAAATATTTATCAAATATTTTTTTCAATATGATTTTTCTTATATTTACAATTTCTACATCCTTAAGTACATACAAAACAAGTATTTTAAATTTATCTACCATTTCGTCAGATAATAAGTATTGATTTTTCATATGATGCTTTTTCAAAATATTCTCTTCAATCATACATAACAAAATATGATCATTTTAGATTACTATATACTAGATTATTCTTAATTAACATATTCTTCGGTCAATATTAGCATAGTAATCTGGATATTTTTTCCTTAAACAACGCGTCTACTCTAGATACTCCCCTATCACGGCTTTCTTACCTCACCGGTTTCACCTTTAGGATGGCATAGTTCTTAGGGATTTTTTTCCTTTTCCACTTTGCTAATAAACTTCTTAACATGCTATTTTTCGAATAATTCTACTATAAAGTAACTAACATGAACCTATTTTATCATATCATGATTGTTAGGAATTTGTGAATTTAGCTATTCTTAATCATAAATAAATATACCTGTTCTGGTAGGTTTGGTAATTCTGGGCTTTGTTCATCCATAGCTTTTACTTAGAAATATATCTGTTTTTTATTAAATATTCAAAAGTTTTTTGTTTACAAAGGAGGCTTGCTTCAACACATGAAGACTTGCCTTTAACTGAGCAAAATGAAAGTGTGTATACTATTTTACTTTACACCTGTCCTAATATATCTTTACACGTCTCCTACTTAATAATTTATATCTTTTACAAAAAGTCTTACAAAGACAAAAAAACAATTATGGCAAGTGCCAAAAAGTCAACAAAATTAAAAAGCCAATAATTCATATACATTATTTACGTAAAGAAAATCAAGAAAGCTATCTACATGTCGCTTTCATGATTTAATAGCTTATCTTTTATTTTTTCCATTATTGCTCCGTTATCTTCTAGCTGGCGTCCTTATCTTCTTGGTTGATTTTTTCTTTTATTCTAGCTGGACTTCTTGTAATTCAAAAGCTAATAATTCCATTATTTCTTTGTTGTACTTATATTCTACGTCCTTTTTAAATTTTTTTCTGTAAAGACTTTAGGTTTTCTTCTAATTTTGGTATATATTCTCTTACTTGATTTACTAATCCTAAAAATGATTGTAATTTTTTTTTTTGTATCTAATTCTTCTTTTGAATTTATTATTTTTTGTACTATATGTTGTTGCATTTTTACTCCACTTTTATCTATTTGTATTCCTAAAAAATCTATCTGGTTTTTCATAATTTCGGCTTTCTTTTCACTTAAACTTATTCTCGATTTTTCTATTATATCTGTAAATTGTTCTAATAATATTAAATGTTCCTCTTTAGTTTTTGTATATAGTAGTATATCATTTATGTATACTATATAATTAGGTAATTGTTTAAAATAACTATCCATAAAATGTTGATATCTACCTGGTTTATTTTTATATCCAAATGGTAATACGTTCCATTCATAAAATCCTTGTGGTACCGTAAATGCGGGTAAT
>NW_025848474.1:0-559 GCF_002878395.1 Capsicum annuum | reverse complement strand
ATCTGGTTTTTCATAATTTCGGCTTTCTTTTCACTTAAACTTATTCTCGATTTTTCTATTATATCTGTAAATTGTTCTAATAATATTAAATGTTCCTCTTTAGTTTTTGTATATAGTAGTATATCATTTATGTATACTATATAATTAGGTAATTGTTTAAAATAACTATCCATAAAATGTTGATATCTACCTGGTTTATTTTTATATCCAAATGGTAATACGTTCCATTCATAAAATCCTTGTGGTACCGTAAATGCGGTTAATTCCTTAGAAGTTTCATCTAACTTTAAGTGGTAAAATCTTAATTTACAATCAAATTTACTAAAATAATTATATCCTTGTATTTGTCTTATTTTTAATATTTTATTTGATATTGGATAATTATATGTTATAGTTTTTGCATTTAGATTTCTATAATCAATAACCATTCTATTTTTTCCTCTTTTTTGTTTACTATGTTTATTTACTATAAATGTTGGACTATTGTGTTTACTATTGCTTTTTTGTTATACTGTTTTTCTAATAATTCATCTATATGCATTTTAAATTCTTTTAAATC
>NW_025848473.1:1728-2334 GCF_002878395.1 Capsicum annuum | reverse complement strand
TTCTAAGGGGTGTGTGTATCATCTCGTGCATGTTAAAAATTCCAGTTCTGAATCTCCCAACCTCAAAACAGTCCCTGTTGTTAATGAATACTCAAATGTCTTTCCCAAAAATCTTCTAGGCATTCCTCCCGAAAGGGAAATAGACTTCGGCATAGACCTTCTACCCGATACTCAACCTATTTCTATTCCGCCATACAGAATGGCACCAACAGAACTTAAGGAACTAAAAGATCAGTTGAAGGATATCTTAGATAAGGGATTCATCAGACCCAGCATTTCCCCATGGGGTACGCCAGTATTATTCATGCGCAAGAAAGATGGTTCTCTCAGGATGTGTATTGGTTACCGTTAACTCAAAAAGGTCACAGTCAAGAACAGATATCCTCTTCCCAGGATTGATGATCTATTCGACCAACTTCAGGGTACCAGTTACTTCTCTAAGATAGACCTCAGATCAGGCTATCATCAGCTCAGAGTTAGAGAATGTGACATTTCGAAGATAGCTTTCCGTACTCATTATGGTCACTTCAAATTTTTAATCATGTCATTTGGTCTTACCAATGCCCCTGCAACTTTTATGGATTTGATGAACCGTGTGTTCAAGAA
>NW_025848473.1:0-1628 GCF_002878395.1 Capsicum annuum | reverse complement strand
GAAGATAGCTTTCCGTACTCATTATGGTCACTTCAAATTTTTAATCATGTCATTTGGTCTTACCAATGCCCCTGCAACTTTTATGGATTTGATGAACCGTGTGTTCAAGCAGTACTTGGACATGTTTGTCATAGTATTTATAGATGATATTCTGGTCTATTCTCGCACAGAGCGTGATCATGCAAACCATCACAGGATTGTTCTTCAGACTCTCAGGGATCATCAGTTATTCACTAAGTTCAGCAGGTACAAATTTTGGCTAAGATCAGTAGAATTCCTTGGCCATATTGTTTTCGGTGATGGCATTAGAGTAGATCCTCAGAAAATCGAGGAAGTAAGAAACTGGCCCAGACTCATTTCTCCATCAGATATTAGGAGTTTCTTGGGTTTGGCTGGCTACTACAGATGGTTTTTCAAGGTATTTTCTTCTATTGCATCTCCCATGTCCAGATTGACTCAGAAGAATATTATGTTTCAGTAGTCAGATTCATGCGAGAAGAGCTTTTAAGAGTTGAAGACTCGACTCACCTCAGCTCCAGTTCTAGCTATTCCAGATGGTTCAGACGGTTTTTTAGTCTATTGTGATGCATCCAGAGTGGGTTTAGGTTGTGTCCTCATGTAGCATGGTAAGGTCATAGCCTACGCCTCCAGACAGTTAAAGCCACATGAGAAAAATTATCCTACTCATGATCTTGAGTTAGCAACGGTAGTTTTTACCTTGAAGATTTAGAGGCATTATCTCTATGGAGTTCATGTAGATGACTTCACAGACCATAAAAGCCTCCAGTATGTCTTTTCCCAAAAATATCTCTATCTTCGCCATAGAAGGTGGTTAGAGCTCTTGAAGGATTACGACATGAGTGTTCTTTATCATCTGGGCAAGGCCAATGTTGTGGCCGACGCTCTCAGTCAACTCTCCATGGGTAGTATTTCTCTCGTTGAGGATAGTAAGAAAAAGATGGCTCAAGAGATCCATCAGCTTGCCAGAGTCATCTCTAGTTTTTGAGGTGAAAGAGAAAAAAGACAGGGATCCTAGCCTTATCAAGCTCAAAGAGTAAGTTCAGAATCAGAAAGTCGAGGTTTTCTCCCAAGGGGGAGATGGTGTTCTTCGTTGTCAAGGTTGTCTATGTGTTCAAGGTGTAGATGAATTAAAGCAGCGAATTCTTACAGAAGCGCATGGTGTGCGATACTCTATTCATCCAGGGGCTACTAAGATGTACCATGAAATACGAGAGATTTATTAGTAGAGTGGGATGAAGAGAGATATTGCAGAGTTTGTGGCTAAGTGCTCTATATGTCAGCAGGTTAAGATAGAGCATCAAAAAACTAGTGGTTCCATGCATGAGTTCACCATTCCTACTTGGAAGTGGGAAGAACTTAACATGGACTACGTGATGGGTTTGCCTTGAACTCATCATTAGCATGATTCAGTCTGGGTCATTATAGATAGAATGACCAAGTCTGCTCATTTCCTTCCTGTTCATACTTCTTATTTCGCTGAGGATTATGCCAAACTCTATATCAGGGAGTTAGTCAGGTTATATGGTGTTCTACTATCTATTATCTCAGACAGAGGTACCTAGTTCACTTCTTATTTTTGGAAAGCATTCCAAAAGGGTCTCGATACC
>NW_025848472.1:0-9057 GCF_002878395.1 Capsicum annuum | reverse complement strand
CATAATCTCATGATGAAGTAATTTGGGTATAAACCCACTTGCAAAATCATATAAATCCATGATAGAAATTAAAGCTTTGGGCACAAGAACGAAAGAATTGCTCTTGTTCAATACCCCACATGCCTTAATCTTTGAAATTGGATGAATTCTAGTGCTTGAGACTCTATCTGCACTTGTAATAAATGATTCTCGAAGAGCACACTATGAGAAAATTGGTTCTTGAAGATTTATGGATGATTGTTGGAAGATTAATGTCCTGAAACAAAAAACCTAAATATATTTCTTAAGAGAATTGGAAGAGAGAATGAAGAAATTTTGGTTTAGATGGGAATTATCATATATATAGGGGCCTCCAAAAGATGGGAAAAGAACAAAATACCCTTGCAAAAATGTCCTTTAATTGCTGAAAAAAATAGCTAACAACATTCGTGACAACTCGTCAGACTTGTGACAAGCTATCATAAAGTATCGTCACAAAAGGGTAGATTTTATGATTATTCACTTAAGGTTGACAACATAGTGTGAAACCTTATCATGAAATTTCATCAATGGGGGTGGAAATCTGCCTAAGGCTCACGACATTGGTGATAAGTCATCACATTTGTGACAGCTTATCACAAAATGTCGTCACTCAGTTTTTCAGCCTGACATGCTGTAGTAAAATGGACATAACTCTTGGCTCCGATACTGGATTTGGGTGAAATTGATATTGTTGTAAAGATAATTCAACTATATTTAGTAGGTCATGATATCAATAATCTGTAGTATAATGAGAGATATACTTATTTGAAATTGAATATGGCAATATCCTTCCCAAGAATTCAATCGGTAAGGAATGTTTTGATTTACCTAATTGCTAGGACATCTTTGAGGCCTTAATACACATCACCCTTGATCATAAAACAACCAAATAACTATAATTTACTTCTCATGATCTTGAGTCATCGTTGCACTATTGGTTAGAGTCTTGGGGTATTACAACTTCTACCCTTTTCTTTTTCGTGCATATGAAAAAATTATCAATGTTTAAATAATTAAAAATGTAAATAGAAAAAAACAATTAAAACTATAAAGTTACATACCAATTTATTCTCCACAACAATTATACTTTTGGCACCCGCAGTATCTAGGGAGCCCCCCCTTGATGATGCCCAGGCTTTGTTTCCTTTGTCCCTTAGCAATTGGTATTCTTCTATATTGCAATAGAGAATATACTATTTCCATAAGGGTTCACTAATCCAGTCAGGTCATACTAATTTGGTTCAGGCATGATTGTAACATCCGCATTTTGAGCTAGAACAAAAATTATCATTTCTATGCGTAGATGATCCAAAAGCCATAAATCCTACGCAAATTTTCCATGTTAATAAATTATTTAGTGTGGTAAATGGAATGATCTTTTCGTCAATATAAGATTCGTCCAAATCTGAAACCCGGGCAAGGTGTTATGGCTAATTTAAGTCATAGTCATTAAACACCGTCATTTTGGTGCTTGGCGCATCGCGGAGGTGGTCTATTTAACAATTTTCAAATTCCAGTAGCCTAGCTCGATTATGGAGCATCGAGCTTTAGTTTCAGATCCCAACCAGTGGTTCAACGTGATGGCTTTGCATCGCAGTGACTCCAAGAATCCCATTCGTCAATTTTCAGTGAGCCACCGCGATAGTGGCACATCGCGGTGTCCCATAAAATCGGACTCCCAGTTATATTATATTCCATCTCATTAAGGGTATATTGGGTAATTTCCACCCCCTTGTCATCTTAAACACGATATTTTTCTCTCAAGTGACCTCATTATTCATATTTTCTTCAAAATTCATAAGAACACTCTCTAGGGTTTCAAACTAAAAACCCAAATAACTCAAGATTCAATTGTGGGTTTTTAAAAATTATTGAAGATTTGGAATCCCCAAACCATAGGCTTCAAGAATCATCTATCAAAATTTTAAATTGAGATACGTGGGGTTTATCCTAAAACTACATGGGCTTCATCCTAAACCTACATGGGCTTTATCCTAAAACTACATGGGCTTGTTGAAAACACTCAATTATGATTTAAAAATCATCAAGCATGAATTTGTTAATGGGGATTTGAGATCCATGATTTTATTATGCTTTATGCATGTTTAATGATATTGTTATTTTGGCCTTTAGGCCTTATCCCCTTAAATTGATTTACACATAAAAGTATATGTTTGAAACTTGAAATTTAAGATTTGTTTATGAGCACAAATAATGAAAATCCCTCTCTTGTGATAACTTTATGTTTATAATCTTATGTTGATTGATTGAAATGCATGATTTACGGCTTGAAAATAGTTTACTCAAATACCATCATATTTTCAGCATGATTTAGAGATTTAAGAGAGGAAGTTTCTTGATGTAAATATATTTTGTTAAAAGAGAAAGATTTTCATGAGATTAAGAGCTTTGACATGAACACGTTGTATCATTGAAAGTTTGACAAAGAAAGTTGCATACATGTGTTTACATGAGTTTTAGAGAAAGAGTTCTTTGAAATGATTTATTGATATGGTGGTCCCGAATTTATGTTTTGAAAACAAAGATTGAGATATGCTAAAAATGGCTCAGATATGTGACTTGCAAGTCACTGGTATGACGATACCATATAAATGTATGTCATAACAGAGTTAGAGTTTTCAAAGTATATTTTCAGAGAATGCATGTCTTAAAGAGTTAAAAATGGGCATAAAGAGAATTAGGTGGTTGCCTGAAGAGAGATAGCGTTTAAGTAACTCTTAGCCTAAAACTGTGATTTGCTGATTTGAATATATTATTTTTATACTGGCGACGGCCGTGTGGCGGAATAAAGTCAGAGACTCCAACCCTTGTGGCACACTTGAGTTAGAGGATTCCCCGCCGAGTCAATAATGGATTCTATATATATCGTGGAATTTCAGAGTTGTAGGGTATACCACCTAGCGCAAAAGTAAAACAAAGAATGTCTCATTGTTGAAGTGATTTAGGTGCAAAAGTTTAGAATCTAAATGGTATAGTCCTTTCTGACTGAGCCATATAAGATTTTAAAATTGGGCAAGGACTTGTGAAGGGTACATTAGGGCCTCAGAGTGTATTGATTCTAATGTGAATTTTGATTCTGATGAAATCGTGCTTTTGAGCCTACGGTATTAAGTGTATTTCTTTCCTTTCAAAAATTTTTATGTTGCAAATGTCATTCTTAAGCGGGAATAAGGTGTAAAAGAATGTTGGAACTGTATTTCCACTCGATTAGTAGTATAAGTTAAAGTGTCAGTGTCATGACCTATTGGTAGTGAGATTAGACCAAGAATTTAGTGATACGAAGTCACAAGATTAGAAATTAGAGTGAGGATGACTTTTGTCTAGATAAATGTGTTTAGTTGTATAACTGATGTTTGAGGATGATTTACCCCTTTATAGTGATAGAGTAATGTGGTAGCTAGTAGCATCTGTACATTTTATGGTAGTCTAATGGAGTCGTGTGGGGTCTATTTTGATTTACTAGCAACTTGTTGTCCATCTTGTTGATTCTTTTGTTGGTTGGAACGAGGGATTTAGAGGCGTAATGGCAAGAAAAGTGGTAAGGGCAATTTATTGAATGTATGTATAGCCGAACCTTTTTGCATGTGATTGAGTTGGTATTAAAGTGATACGTCCTCGTGTGTTAGTTTAGTAGAAAGTAGAGAAGGAGTTATTAGCTAAGGTGAGTTTTTGTCTGCTCGAAGTTTGAAAATTGCTAGATTAGCCAGTAAGTTATAATTATAGACACAAGGTTGTTTATGGAATTTGAAAGTAGTCTAAATGTACGCTTGGGTAAGTAAGTGTGATGTGAGAAAGACGTATAAGTAGATAAGATAGTATGGGGTTATAATATAAGATTAAGGTTGACCATGTCTATTATGTGACTCTACCCCCCCTTGACCTTCTTTTCTTTGGTAGTTTTAAACTAGTACTACTTGTGAGAAGGTATGTAGTAGATTTTAAGGCATAGCAGTGATGTCATGAAGGTGTTTTGGGTGTGGGTTGTATCTAAATAAAATAAGAAATTTGGGTAGAATATCCCAATTTGATAGACTAGTATATTATGTTGCATTCTTCATTGGTGGTAGATGATTGATGCTAGACTATCGGTTTGATGCGTTGAAATAGTGCGTGTTAATGAATTATAATAAAGAAAATCGTAAGGTCATGATCGATTATTTTGGCTATGAAGTTATAGTGTACTATTGTTTTATTGATGTTTTATTTCATAGTTCCCAAGTGAGAATTGTGTGTAAGGTTGGGTTATAAATCATGTTTAGCCCTAGATATTAAGTTTGAACAGTTGATGGCCATGAAGGTGGATGTGATTATTTCTTGGTTAGTGATACTAATTTTATGGAAGCGGTCTAATAGGCTTGAACAGTGCATGCAAGAGCTTAAGTTTATTTGATTCAAAATGAAGTATGATGTTGTATGTATTAAGCAGAAGTATGCCAAGGTGATACGAGGTTGCGGTATTCTTATAAGGCTATTACATGTTGTATATGGCTAGTGGTACTGTTGAGTTTCTAGGTGGAGAAAGACTAGTTAGATGGTATATGGTCTTCTAAATAGCCAAGTTAAGGAGTTTTGATAGATAATGTTAAGCCTTTTGGTATGATCTTGATTCTCATAGTAGAGAGATATAATTTGGAGCCGTAATGCTGCTAGACTATGATAGAAGTAGTATGGTCCATCAAAGGTTTGGAGATATCTATGTTTAGTGTTAGAAGAATCTGAGTTGGTGAAAGTCTAAGATGTTATATGATGATTTTGGGGCTATAGAAACCTAAGGGTTGAATCTTAGAAGGAGGTACTAGCATTGGTTACTATACATGAAGATACTGTCTTACAGGGTAAGTTTAGTTTTATGTGTATTGTTATATCCCCGACTCTAGAGTAAAGCGATTTTAGTTTATACCAGAGTGTATATAGTGGTCCACAGACTTAGAGTAATGGCTTAAATCTAAGGGGGAGATGATAGTATGAGTAACCAAGTCAAGTTTTCAGATACTAATAGATGTGTCAGTAAGTTGTGGAATTGGCCATGAGAAAGAATGATGCTCAATCTATTCTTATTTCAGTGGTTTACCTCAGTTATTCCGACAAATACTCATGCTTTATGTTTCAGCTTCATGATCATAGCTCGTGTTCATGCATGTGATAAGGAATCATGTACTCTCCTAGTTCCTAGTATGATGAGTTCCTAGTTTGTTCAGTAGTCATAATCATTTTCCGTAAGTTATGAATTCCAAAATTCAGATCATGCAGTTCATGACTCTTATGCACATGGGATACTCTTAATGATCAGTGAAAATTCAGATTTATATCAGGTACGTCCTCAGATTAGATTTCTTTAATGAGTCCATGCAGTGAGTTATCTATTCCTCACGCCTCAGTAGGGTATCCAGTTATGCTTAGTACTCCCTTTATGTTTCGGATCCCGATATTCCAATTTGTAGTGACATTTTTCCTTAGGTCGAGATAGTGATGATGAAGAGTTGTTTAGATGGGAAAGAGTAAACATTTCTTATTGATGAAAGATGGTTGTGTGCTTATTTGAGTTAAGGCGATAATTGTGGAGTAAGATTGAGACCGAGTCTTTGATACGTGTCACAGTTAGTTGAAGTTTTGTGTGTTATATTTGGGAAAAATAATTGTGTGCTTGTTTTATGTAAGTCTATAAGTTGAAAGAATTTTGAGGTGAAGTTTCATGGATGGCTTGGTTAGTTAAGGATATTTTATGTGTATCATCTGAATAGTGCAGGGAAGTTGTTATAGATAAAAGTATTAGAGAATATGACAAAGATGCTTTATGAGTGGTTGTTTAGAAGTGTATATGTGGGTATGAAGATAGGCTTGAATGTTATGTTTGTATATATATGGATGGATGCCTTGAGTGTTTATGAATGTCTAATACGAAGTTAAAGGTGATTGCTGGAGTGGCAATAAGAATTATGCAGGAGATGAGGAATTATGGAATACAGGGTGTGCTAAATTCATGATTCAGACTAGTACTACAGTATTATGTGCTGCGTCTTGTGATTTTGAGTTAGGCTTAAAGATGGTGAATGGATTTTGTTCAGTTTAGACATTAGTAGATGAAATATCAGCGACCATGTGAGAAAAAAATAAGTGGAATCAATGAGCATGGTGTTTAAGGAGAAAGTATAGTTGAGAGAGTATTTTAGAAGTGTGGCTAATCTTAAAAGTAAGAAGTTGCAATGCCTAAGGTTTGGTAATTCTATCCAAGTTTATGAGCTATATGTTTATATTCCATGCTATAGAGTAGTGTCATTGTTGTGATTCCGTAGTTGGATAGCTTGGGTAACTCATGTCAGAGATTCTTTGCTCCCTAATGCTACTAGAACTTCTTTAGAAAGAGTGTTGAAGAGATACTCCAGTTAGGTATAAGTGTCCAGTATAATTCAGTTTAACAGTTAGGCAGACGAGTTACTGTGGTTTTCCACCTTTTCACCCAGTCCTACTATCTAAAGTCCTATGTGTATAACCATCCCAATAGATAATCTATTCTATCTGTGTAAGTTGCGAACTCAGTTCAGTCCAAGCATCATGTTTCAGATTCAGTTATTTAGTCATGACTTAGTTCATAAGAGTTCAGTACATAATCTCAAATTTTTCTAGCTATTTTAGCTCAGGCAGTGTAATACCTTTGTACGATCTAAATCTTGTTGCCTCATGATTTATACTTACCTAAGTTATCACTTCCAAATCTAATGTGTGTGATTTGAGCATAAACACTTCTGGGAAACAAGTCAGGGCAAGTCAGCTCAGAATTCAGTTTCATGATAGAAGTTTAAATGTTTCAGATCAGTTATATCCTTTCTTATTAGACACATCAGGTCCGCGTTATTCCATACTTTTAAGCTTCAACATTCCTACCCATTATTTGGGGACGAATGATCCCAAGGGGTAGATAATGTAACACCCCGCATTTTCGCTAGAACAAAAACCATTATTTCTATGCATAGATGATCCAAACGCCATAAATCCTATGCAAATTTTCCATATTAATCAATTATGTAGTGTGGTAAATTGAATGAGCTTTCCTTCTATATAATATTCGCCCAAATTCGATACCTGGGCAAGATGTTATGGCTAATTTAAGTCCTAGTCATAAAACACCGTCATTTTAATGCCTGGCGCATCACGAAGGTGGTCTATTTAACAATTGTCAAATTTCAGTAGCCTAGCTCGATTATGGTGCATCGCACTGAAGTTCCAGGTCCCAACCAGTGGGACAACGCGATGGCTCCGCATCGTGGTGACCCCAAGAAACCCATTCGTTAATTTCAGTGAGCCACCGCGATAGTGGCGCATCACCGTGGCCCATAAAATTGGGCTCCCAGTTATATTTTATTCCTTCTCTTAAAGGGTATATTGGGTAATTTCCACCCCCGTTGTCAGCTTAAACACTAGATTTTTCTCCCAAGTGACCTTATTATTCATAATTTCTTCAAAATTCATAAGAACTCTCTCTAGGGTTTCAAACTAAAAACCCAAATAACTCAAGATTCAACCGTGGGTTTTCAAAACTGATTGAAGATTTAGAATCCTCAAACCGTAGGCTTCAATAATCACCCATCAAATTTCTAAATTGAGGTACGTGAGGTTTATTCTAAAACTACATGGGCTTGTTGAAAACACCCAATTATGATTTAAAAATCATCAAGCATGAATTTGTTAAAGGGGTTTTGAGATCCATGATTTTATTATGCTTTATGCATGTTTAATGATATTGTTGTTTTGGCCTTTAGGCCTTATCCCCTTAAATTGATTTACACATATAAGTATATGTATGAAACTTGAAATTTAAGATTTGTTTGAGAGCACAAATAATGAAAATCCCTCTATTGTGATAACCTTATGTTTATGATCTTATGGTGATTGATTGAAATGCATGATTTATGGCTTGAAAATAGTTTACTCTAATACCATAGTATTTTGAGCATGATTTAGAGATTTAAGAGAGGGGGTTTCTTGATGTAAATATATTTTGTTAAAAGAGAAAGATTAGCATGAGATTAAGAGCTTTGTCATGACCACCTTGCATCATTGAAACTTTGATAAAGAGAGTTGCATACATGTGTTTACATGAGTTTTACAGAAAGAGTTCTTTGAAATGATTTATTGATATGGTTGTCCCGAATTTATGTTTTGAAAACAGAGATTGAGATATGCTAAAAATGGCTCAGAGATGTGACTTGCAAGTCAATGGTATGATGATACCATATAAATGTATGCCATAATAGAGTTAGAGTTTTCATAGTATGTTTTCAGAGAATGCATGTCTTAAAGAGTTAAAAATGGGCATAAAGAGAATTAGGTGGTTGCCTGAAGAGGGCTATAGTTCAAGTAACTCTTAGCCTAAAACTGTGATTTGCCGATTCGGGTATATTATTTTTACGCTGGCGATGGCTGTGTGGCGTAGCAGAGTCAGAGACTCCAACCCTTGCGGCACACTTGGGTTGGAGGCTTCCCCACCGAGTCATGGCAGATTCTATATAGCCAGTAGATTTCAGAGTTGTAGGGTATACCACCTAGTGCAGAAGTAAAAGAAAGAGTATCACAGAGTTCAGATGATTTTACAGAGTCTTTCAAAAATGCCCATGAGATTTCTTACTATATGATATGTTTATGATCTATTTTAAATTGCTCTCATATATGTTGAATATAAATTATTATTTTGGATTTTCTCTGCATACCAGTACATCTGTATTGACCCGCTACCTCCCAGGTTTGGAGGCTCAGTCCAAGGGTCCGGCTAATCAGTAAAGTATTCCAGAGAGAAGTGATCCATGCAGTGGTAAGCCTTCTTTGTTCCAGAAGGCCTATTATTTCAGATTATGTTATTTCATTGTTTTGGTCTACTGGGGCCTTGTCCCTATTTTCAGAACAATTTTGAGATGTAGTAGAGATTTTGCAGACTGAGTTAGATCTTATCAAGATGTTTTGAATTGCAACTTTTGTTCTTATGTCTTAAATCTCAGAGTTAATGACCATGTTTCCGTATTA
>NW_025848471.1:0-2009 GCF_002878395.1 Capsicum annuum | reverse complement strand
ATTCTCATAATGTAAATATCATTTAAATCTTTCAAAAGAATAACTTTCACAATTCCATTTTCAAATCACTTCACCATTCACCATAGACACAAGGAAACACACACACACACTGGGAGATCCTATAGCCGACATAAACCATGTGAGCTACATGGAGTCCAACGTACAACCCACGTTGGGGAGAGCCATCCTATTCTTTCCATCGGAGTAGGACTATCGATATCAAATCCACACAAACTAGTGATCACTATATAAATTAGCCTCAGGCTCACTCCTACGGGGGCACGTAGTTCTAGGGAAATAAGGTCGCTTTATATCGCCCACTCGGTGCTAAAGATTTCTCCCAAACTTAGGTCAGATCATTTCAAAGACAATCCACAACAAAATAGTTTCAGTAATATATAAATATACATCGGGAGCCATCATGCTTTCCATCTATAAAAATTAACCACGTTGTGGATTTCTTTCACACTCGAGTTCAAAACAACTCCATTAAGACCAAAAGGTCAAATCATTAAAATATCTCAAATATTCAACATCAATGTGCTTATAACACACACTTTCTCAACAAAACACAATTTCCAATGGGGATTCACGACCCAAATATCAAAATCATGATAAATATCGTTCAAGATTCATGCTTTATATCTCCATACATGTAAATTCATCTTTCAAAATCATAAAAATCAAGATTTCATAATAATCATCATAAGATATGGGTTCGTGCTTCAAATTCGTAAAAATCAAATAAAAATCATGCCTTTGTAAAGAAAATTACTTTTGGGCACAAGAATGAAAGAGAGTTCTTGTTGAAAAACCCCATATACCTTGAATGATGAACTTTAGATCGATACTCATTTTTGAGATGTTAATCGTCCTTTGAATGATGGTTCTTGGAGTTCTTGAATTAGGAACTTGGAATCTTGAATAAATTTGCAGAATTAATGGTGAACTTTGGAGGTTCTTGAAGTTGGATGTAGGAGCTTAAAGTTTTCTTTTTGAGGGAATTTGATGAAATATAACATATAGTGCTTCTAAGAGGATTTAATATAGGGTTCGGACAGATTTTGGTTGAGGAGGAATGACCCAAACACCCCTAAAAATCAAATAATTCTCGAATCTGTCCTTTGGTGGACTGTATTGATAGTCTGAAGTAGATCAACCATAACGTTTTACTCTGATATCCAAATTGGATGAAACTAATTTCATTAGAAAGAGGACTCTAATATCTTTTCGTTGATATATAGTATCTCACCCAGATCATTGTGTACGAGGAGTTATGATCGTTTGAATTTGACCCAAAAATTCGCTTTTGATAGGCTGAAGTAGATCGACCATAACTTTTTGCTTCGATAGACAAATTAGATGAAACCAATTTCATTGGAAAGAGGACTTGCAGAGCTTTCCTTTGATATATGGTAGATCACCCAGATCATTCTGTACAAGGAGTTATGATCATTTAATTTTGGAGAAAAAATACGCCAGGCCTCAGTACTTTTTCCTGCACGTTTTACTGTTCACTACTATTCACGGTTCAATTGGAATGTTCATAACTCGTCGCTCGGGTGTCCATTTTGGATGATCCATATATCGTTGGAAAGATTATTCGATACTCTATGCAATGATGGGTCATAATATAAGACATTCCACATGGAAAATGTATAATTCATTCTAGAAGATAGAACCCAACATGTTTACGCACAAAATTTAAACGAAAATTTTCCCGGTACATAATAAATGACAGCTGAACTGCTGCAACTTTTATCAAAAGTGCATGATTTAGGAAAGAACGGTACCTTCGGCTTGATCGGAGTTTGCGGAACATAGGTGCGGGTACTTGGATCGCATATCCGCCTCAGCTTCCCAAGTTGCACCCTCAATAGATTGGTTTCGCCACAACACCTTGACCAAGGGAACTTCTTTGTACCTTAGTCTTCGGACACTGAAATCAAGAATCTCAACAGAAATCTCATGAAAAGAAAGATTTTCTTGAATGTCAGTACTCACAGAGG
>NW_025848470.1:7460-40928 GCF_002878395.1 Capsicum annuum | reverse complement strand
ATTTGCATAGTCATTCTCAGTACGGGAGTAAACAAGAATTTTATCTATGAACACTATGAAAAACATATCAAGATATTGCTTGAACACTCTATTCATGAGGTCCATAAAGGCTGCTGGAGCATTGGTTAGCCCGAAAGACATGACTAGAATACAAAAGTGACCATAACAGGTTTGGAAAGCTATTTTTAGGATGTCACACTCCCTTACCTTAAGCTGGTGATAGCCGGATCTAAGGTCTATCTTGGAGAAATATCTTGCACCTTGCAACTGATCAAAAAGGTCATCAATTCTCGAAAGAGGATACATATTTTTTACTGTGACCTTATTAAGATGATGATAGTCAATGTACATATGCAAAGAATCATCATTCTTCCGCACAAATAGAATAGGTGCGCCCCAAAAAGAGATAATGGGCCTTATAAAACCTTCATCTAAAAGATATTTGAGTTTCTCTTTCAACTTTTTATGTTCTAAAGGTGCCATACAGTAGGGAGGAGTAGAAATAGGCTGAGTGTCGAGATAAAGGTCAATCTTGAATTCTATCTCTCTATTGAGAGGTACCCTTAGGAGATCTTCCGGAAAAATATCAGGAAGCTTATTAATAATGTTGATCGAATGAACAGTTAGAGCCTTAGACTTAGTGTCTTTAACTCTCACTAGGTTATAGATTCAACCTTTGGATATTAGCTTTTTGGCTTAAAGATAGGAGATAAAATTACTTTTGGGAGATACTGAATTTCCAGACCACTAAAACACTGGTTCATTGGGAATCTGAAACTTGACCACATGTTTAACACATTCTATAGATGCATAATAGGAATGAAGCCAATCCATACCGAGAATAAGGTCAAAATCCACCATGTCCAACTTTATCAAATCAGCAGGTATGAATCTATGAAAAATAGTAACAGGACAATTTCTATACACTTGCTTAGCAATAACTGACTCCTCTACTGGAGTAAAAACTAGTAAAGGATCAGGACTTATTTCGAAGTTCACTGTTATAGGTAGGGTCACATAAGAGAAACTTGACATGGGGTTCAACAACATATAAACATCATAGAAAAAGACACGAAGCATACTAGTAACAACATTGGGAAAATCCTTCTGCTCCTAACAGGATAGTAAGGCATAGAGCCTATTTTGGTGCTGATCGCCAGCAGTACTGGATGAACTGCCTTGAGGAGGGGCGGGATAAGCTACAGGAGCTGGTGCACTAGCAGCCTGTGTCTGAGGTCAGGCATCTCCGTTCCCTTGCCTAGCATGCGGACACCCTCTAAGTCTATGGCCCAGCTTTCCACAACCAAAAAAACCCCTCTAATATGCCAAGCACTCACTAGAAAGGTCCCTACCATACTTAGCATAAGGAAGATAGTGGAGTCTGTTACTTATACTATTCTGTGACTTAGACATAGAAGACTTGTTCACTTGCTCCTCCCATTCTCTAGGCATGGGAGCACTAGCTAATGAAGGCGCTAGCATAGACGAATGACTCTGGAACTATGGGTGGTTACCTCTATGGGACCTAGCCTGACTATACCATGCTGCTCGAATCTATACCTCTTTTTACCCTTCACTCTATCTCTCTCTCTCTCATTTTGTCTACCTCTATCTGTTTTACATGTATCATCACCCTAGATAGATCCATATCCCTATTCAGCATCGCAATCCTACACTCTTTTAGTACCAAACCAGAAATACCTATCACGAACTTGCTCATACTAGTTTGGGTTGTAATTAAACCAGGATCATACTTGGTTTACTGGTTGAACTTCAAAAAGTACTCCTTAATAGTCATGGAGCCCTGCCTCAAGTTCATGAACTTCCCAATCTCATCTCAAGCAGAAAGAACATATCCAATAATGTATCTTGGAACCCCTGCCCAGTCATAGGAGCAGCATTCTCACCTCTACCCTTCTTCTATTCTATAACCTAGTCATAAGCAATGTCTTTCAACTTGTAAGATACCAGCTCAACACTTTCTTCCTCAGAAATATGCATCACTTGTATGATCTTCCTCACCTCCTCAAGGTAAAATTATGGGTCCTCACCTTTCTTAGACCCATACAACTCTGGAGGATTCATCCTCATGAAATCATAAATCTTTGCAGCAGCTAAATCACCTCCCTGCTAATTTAGAATTACGGCCTGGTTATATGCCTGAACATTGGCAGTGACTGCTTAGGCTAACGCCTGAAAGGCCCCTCGAATATCAGTATAAGACACAGTCTAATTCAAGTAATCAACAGGATGGAGTTGCTCATTATTATTTTAGTTGGCGTTCATTCTTTAGGCAGGCATTTTCTAAAATAGGAGAGCAAAAATTATTAGATGAGAGAGAGGCAACTGTAGGCACGACAGAATCTGAAAGAAAGAAATTACTTTTTCCTAAAATGCCTTGTAGCCTCTTGCTCATAGATATGGCATGCTACACACCAATGATCAAGACTCTACTTAACGCGGCTTGTTAGACACTCTAGGTCTCTTTAAACCTTAGGCTCTGATATAAATTTTGTAACTATAACTCCCTGAGTCTAGTATTTACACGGTGTTCATGACCCCAAAAGACAACAAACTAACCCATGACTGATATCTGTACCTGTACATTACATAAAATACCAAATAATGTGGAAACATGAACTGAAAGGCTATAATGTTCAATACTGGACATAATCTGAATAATATAATATCTGTGTGGGGTAATAGAATACCCAAAACAAAACTAGAAATACCGAAGCCTGAAACATGATAGTCTGGAAAGACTCTAAAAATGACTATCTAAATGAGTAAGGAGTTAATGGGACATGTCCTCAACTAACTCCAACTAATAAACTAATTATTGAGATAATAGAGAAACAATCATCTTCTTAAACGATAAGGACTCACTTCTTGCTTTGACTACTGATACTAAAATCTACTGCTACTCTAGAGCTCGTGTCTCTGAACCTATGGTATAAGACACCATAGTGCGAATTTATCAGTACTTTGAATATACTGGTATGCATGTGAGGTAGTCTAAATGCATGGGGTTCATATTCATGAACAATAATAATAACTGACTGACTATCATGAGCATTAGAATCATGCATGAGACATAATAACTGACTCTAATACTGTGACTACATGATTTCTAAATCTTAATACTGATAACATGACATACTGATATATGATATAATCTGATAACTGATAAGATGAGTGATTGTATCTGACATCCCTGAATTTGATGAAACTATCTCAGTTTCGTACTAAACTGAGTTGACTATATCTGACAGTCTTGAATTTTGAAAAACTATCTATGTTTTTTTGCTGAGACTGGTACTAAAACTATGGGAGGTAGTTATTTAACCAACATGCCCCTAACATGCCATTATGGCTGAGTTGAGGTCCAATTTGTAACCCTAATTGGAAGGGAGTTAATACCGCGCCACTAGTAAGGACAAACTGTGGATGACCCTCATCTAGTGGTGTCCATAAAATAGAATGGTGGGGCCCCATCTGACAGTGCTTATCCAACTCATCATCTCTCATCGAACAGTATTGATGTCTCAACCTATGCTAGCTACATAGTTCTAGAACGTAAGGATGACTTCTAAGGATCACACCCTTATCTGACATTATGTGTCCCCATCTTTGGGTTCACTCAGTGCTAATTCCTACTCCCATCTGATTAGACACTGGACATGATTTACTGAACTAAATATGGACTGAGTTACTGTATTCCGTTGACTGATGGAATATTATTGATATCTGACAACTAACTGGGTTCATTAGATCATGGAGATTTCCTGAGTCATAAGGCCGTCTGAATTCTAAGAATCATAGCTTGACTGAGAGTATCATAAAACATGATAAGGCTCTAGGAACACAACTAAAATTTACCCCCAGGACTCGATAGAAGGAAACTGACATAGCATGACTTACTTGAATACATAATAATCACTATAATACATTTATTGAAGCATTTCATCAAACATATGGTAGACATAAACCTGTACATACATGGGGATTTCATGATATCATGCTAGTTGGGCATTTTCCTTCATCTAGTCATTTAATCAAACATATGGTATGTATAGAATATATAAATAACATTGTACAACAATTAAACAACATGGTTCAACTTTAATTTCATCACCTAAGGGTTTAATTATAGGTTTGCATGAATCCATATCTATACTAATCAACCCACATAGAATTTATCACCCAATCAAGGAATAGGGTCCATTTACTCATTATCACATGAACAAAGCAGCCTAATCAAGGAATTCACAAAGAAAACCCATAACTTGAATTTAGAAAAGAGATTTTTGGACTTCATGGATGAAAGAAGTCCATGAATAAACACTATGCATACCTAGATTGAGTTTCTTGATGTTCTTGAACTTGAGGGATTTGAATCTCTAAGTTCTTGAAGAAGATTTGGATTCTTATTCTTGGAGATTAATTTTAGAGAGAAATGCTAATATTTGTTGGTATGAAATAATAATGAAGAAAGAGGCACAAATCAAATATAACTGGGTATATATAGGTGAGTGGTAAAGGACCAAAATACCCCTATTAAAATAACTTAAAATAACTGAACGGGTCAGGCGACAATGAGGTGGGATGGTCCATCGCCTGCCTGACGGTCCGTCGGACTTCTCCATCAGGCTAAGACAGAACTGAGACCTACTGCCATTGTGCAATGGTAGGGTGTGATGGTCCATCATTGGGTCGACGGTCCATCGGACCACTCCGTCATACTTAGCCAAAAAAACTGATTCACTGCCATGAGGCGATGGTGGGGTGCGATGGTCCATCGCTAGGTCAACGGTCCATCGGACCTCGCCGTCGTACTAATACATAGAGCAAGTTCACTGCATCAATGTGACGGTAGTGGTCGATGGTTTGTTTCTTGTCCGATGGTCTATGGGCCTGCACTGTCGCACCTGGGCGGTTTTACTTCTTTCTGTATTTCGGCCATAACTCTCGCTCGATGCCGGATTTTGATGAAATTGGTATCATTGGAAAGCTTATTCAATTTCCCACATGATAAAAAGTGAAAATCTCAAAAATACCACATGTACAAAAATAGATTCATGTTTCAAAGCAAATTCTAAAATCCTTGAGATGATTTCAAGCTAGAAAAAATGTACGGATATTACAATATCTCCCTCTTGAGAACATTCATCCTCAAATGACACTGGGAGTGAGGTGAAGAACTTAAACTAACATACATACTGAACATAAATAACTGGAACATGGTCTCATGACTGATATGACTGAAAAGATGAACATAACATACTGTACATATATATCTGATGCATGTGTAACTGATTCATGAATGCATAACTGAGTGTTCTGAGGTACTAAATTCTCTCACTATGAGAATGCATGCCTGATGCATAATTATATAACTGAACTGATATATGAATGCATGACTAAATAACAAATGGTACTTGATACCAAGTTTGTCATACACACTGAACATGAAACTAAGTAAGCTTAAGAAGAACTATTACCTTGAGCTTGATCTGAGTTGGAGGAGAAGAGGTAAGGATACTTGGTATACATGTCTACTTCTGTTTCCCAAGTAGCTCCCTTGACAGACTGATTTTGCCAAAGAACACTGACTAGAGGGACATCTTTGTTCCTCAATTTACAAGTCTGATAGTCTTGGATTTTGACAGGGATGTCTTCATAAGAGAGGTTATTCTGAACATCTATTCTATAAATAGGGACTACAACTGTGGGGTAACCTATACACTTCTTAAGCAATGAGACATGGAAGACTGGATGAACTGAGGCTAGATCTGAAGGCAATTCGTGCTCATAAGCTACCTTGTCGAATCGATTGAGAATCTTCAAGGGACCGACATATCGCGGACTGAGATTTCCCTTCTCTATGAATCTTTTCACTCTCTTTATGGGAGAGATATTCAGATATACATAGTCACCAATCTCAAAATTGAGTCCTTTTCTACTAACATCTGCATAAGACTTTTGTCAGCTTTGAGTAGCCAAGAGTCTTTCTCTAAGCAACTGGACTTTTTCTAAGGCATCGAATACCAAGTCAGGCCCTATAACTGAGGCCTCACTAATTTCGAACCAACCAATTGGAGATCTATAACTCCTAACATAAAGAGCTTCAAATGAAGCCATCCGAATACTAGAATAATAGTTGTTATTGTATGCAAACTCAATTAAAGGCAAGTGGTCATCCCAACTACCTTTGAAATAAATTGCACACGCCCTTAGCATATCCTCTAAAGTTTGAATAGTTCTTTTTTCTTGGCCATCTGTCTGAGGGTGAAAGGGTGTACTAAGATAAACTTGGGTACCAAGACCCTTTTGAACGCTTTTCAGAAGTGAGAGGTGAAATGAATACCTCTATCTGAGATAATAGAAAATAGAACACTGTGCAATCTAATTAACTCTCTGATGTAGAGTTTGGCATAATCCTCAACTGAATAAGAGGTATGCACTGGAAGGAAATGGGCTGATTTGGTCATTCTGTCTACAATGACCCAAACTAAATCATATTGATAACGAGTTTGAGGCAAACCCGTCACAAATACCATGTTCACTTCTTCACACTTCCAAGTAGGAACAATGAACTCCTGCATGGGAACACTAGGCTTCTAATACTGTATTTTAACTAGCTGCCATGTAGAGCCCTTATCCACAAACTTTGTAATATCTCTCTTCATCCCACTCCACTAATAGACCTCCCATAAGTCACGGTACATCTTAGTGGGCCCTAGATGAATAGAGTAGTGCGCACCATGTGCTTCTACAAGAATTCGCTACCTTAAGTCATCTACACTTGGAACATAAAGACGACCCTGACAACGAAGAACACTATCTCTCCCTTGGGAGAAAACCTCTATTTTTTAATTCTGGACTGACTTTTTCAACTTGACAAGGCTGGGATCTCTATCTTTCTTTCCTTTTAACTCGGAAACTAGAGATGATTCTGAAATACTCTGAACCCATACATCACCTTTTTTTTGTATCGACTAAGTAAACACCTAGTCTGGTAAGATGATGGACTTCCTATGCTAACTTCTTCTTACTTTCCTCAACATGAGCAACACTACCCACAGATAGTCTACTAAGAGCATCGGCCACTATGTTGGCCTTGCCCGAATGATAAAGGACACCTATGTCATAATATTTCAAGAGCTCTAACCTTATGAAGATTAATATCTTTCTGAGAAAAGACATACTGGAGACTCTTGAGATCTGTGAAAACATCTATATGAACACCGTAGAGATAATGCCTCTAAATCTTTAAGGCAAAGACTACGGCTACTAACTCAAGATCATGAGTAGGACAATTATTCTCATGGGGATTTAGCTGTCTGGAGGCATAGGCTACAACCTTACCATGCTGCATGAGGACACCACCTAAGCCCACTCTAGATGCATCACAATACGCCACAAACCCATCTGAACCATTTGAAAGAGCTAATACTAGAGCTGAGGTTAGGCGAGTCTTTCACTCCTGAAAACTCTTCTCAGAAGGATTTGACCACTGAAACATGACTTTTTTCTGAGCCAATCTGGTCATAGGGGATGCAAGAGAAGAAAATCCCTTAACAAACCATCTAGTACCCAGAATGCTACACGGTGCTTATGACCCCGGAGGACCAAAAAGCTAACCCATGATTGATATTTGTATTTGTATACTACATAAAATACCAAATAATGCAGAAACATGAACTGAAAGGCCATAAGGTTCAATACTGGACATAATCTGAATAATATAACATCTGTGTAGGGTAATAGAATACCCAAAACAAAACTAAAAATACTGAAGTCTAAAATATGATAGTTTGGAAAGCCTCTAAACATGATTGTCTGATTGAGTAAGGAGTTGATGGGACATGTCCCCAACTAATTACAACTAATAAACTAATTAATGAGCTAATACAAATATAATCATATCCTCGAATGCTGAGGACTCACTTGTATCTTTGACTACTGATACTAAAATATACGGCTACTCTGGAGTTTGTGTCTCTGAACCTATGGTATAAGACACCATAGCGTGAATGCATCAGTACTTTGAATATACTGGTATACATGTGAGGTAGGCTAAATGCTAGGGTTCATATGCATGAACAATAATAATAACTAACTAACTAACTATCATAAGCATGAGAATTCATGTATGAGACATAATAACTGACTCTAATACTGTGAATACATGATTTCTAAATCTGCATACTGATAGCATGACATACTAATAACTAATATAATCTGATAATTGATAACATGAGTGACAGTATCTGATATCCCTAAATCTGATGAAACTATCTGAGTTTCATACTAAACTGAGTTGATTGTATCTGACAATCCTGAATTCTAAAAAACTATCTAAGTTCTTTTACTGAGACTGGTACTTAAACTATGGGAGGTAGTTATTTAACTGACATACCCCTAATATACCATTATGTCTAAGTTGGGTTCCAATCTGTAACCCCAATTGGAAGGGTATCAATACCACGCTATTAGTAAGGACAATTTGTGGGTGACGCTCATCTGATGGTGTCCCCAAAAAAGAATGGTGGGGCTTTTATATGACAGTTCTTATCCACACCATCAACTCTCATCGGACAGTGTAGATTCCTCAATCTATGCTGGCTACATAGTTCTAGAACACAAGGATGACTTCTAAGGACCAGACCCTTATCTGATAGTATGTGTCCCCATCCTTGGTTTCACTCAGTGCTAATTCCTACTCCCATCTGATTAGACACTAAACATGATTTAGTGAACTGAACATGGACTGAGTTACTGCATTTTGTTGACTAATGGAATACTACTGATATCTGAAAACAAACTGGGTTCAGAGATCATGGAGATTTACTGAGTCATAATACTGTCTGAAGTCAAAGAATCATAGCTAGACTGAGAATATCATGAAAAAATGACATGGCTCTAGGTACACAGCTAAAGTTTTGGGTACAAGTACCTCAGGACTCGATAGAAGGAAACTGACATAGCATGACTTACTTGAATACATAGTAATCACCATAATACATTTATTAAAGTATTTCATCAAACATATGGTAGGCATAAACTTGTACATACACGGGGATTTCATGATATCATGCTAGTTGCGCATTTTCCTTCATCTAGGCATTTAATCAAACACATGGTAGGCATAGTATATGTAAACAACATTATACAACAGTTAAACATCATGGTTTAACTCTAATTTCATCACTTAAGGGTTTAATTATAGGTTTGTATAAATCCATATCTATACTTTGCATAAATCCATATCTACACTATTCAAACCACATAGAATTTATCACCCAATCATTGAATAGGGTCCATTTACTCATTATCAATATGAACAAAGTAGCCCAATCATGGAATTCAAAAAGAAAACCCATAACTTGAATTTAGAAAAGAGATTCTTTGACTTCATGGATGAAAGAAGTCCATGAATGAACACTATGCATACCTAGGTTGAGTTTCTTGATGTTCTTGAATTTGAGGGATTTGAATCTCTTAGTTCTTGAAGAAGATTTGGATTCTTGTTCTTGGGGATTAATTTTAGAGAAAAACCCTAATATTTATTGGTGTGAAATAATAATGAACAAAAGGACTGAAATTAGATATAACTGGGTATATATAGACAGGTGGTAAATGAAAAAAATACCCCTGTTAAAATGACTTAAAATAACTGAATGGGTCGGGCGACGGTGGGGTGCGATGGTCCGTCGTTGGGTCGATGGTCCATTGGACCTCACCATCGTACTAATCTAGAGAGCAGGCTCACTGTATTGATGCAATGGTGGTGATCGATGGTCCATCGTCCTACACCGTCGCACCTAGGTAGTTTTACTGTTTTCTGTATTTTAGCCATAACTCTCTCATTCAATACCAGATTTTGATGAAACAAGTATTGTTGGAAAGCTGATTCAATTTCCCACATGATAGAAAGTAAAAATCTCCAAAATACCGTATGTATAAAAATATATTCATGTTTCAAAGCAAGTTCTAACATCTTTGAGATGATTTTAAGCTAGGAAAAAGGTAGGGTATTATAGTAATGCCCCAAGTATCCCTACGCTAACCCTTTGATCTTGTTACTATCTCAATCTCTCACTTTGGGATATCAAGTAAAGCAATAAGGCTATAGTATATCATCTCAAAACTGAAAAAACTGGAAAACATAATTTGAAATATAAAATACTAAGAGTCTAAGCACAACTGCTAGTCTAGTCTGACAAAGCCTCTACTACTCAAACTGAAGAGCCATTGAGACAAACCCCCAACTGACTCAGACTGATATAAAAGTAATAACAACTGAGAATCTAAGAAAAGTGGGCCCTCAAACCATGAGGACTCACCAACTGTGGGATTTAGCAAAGACACTTGAAAATCACAGTCACTGCTAAGACTGAGCACCTGAACCTACATTATAAGACACTGTAGAACACAGATGTATATGTGGATCAACACTTTAGGAATGTACTGAGTATAAGGGGGTGTATGCATTTATATAAAACAATATCAATACTCTTTAATAAAATCATACATGCAAATTGGAATGACTCACATAGCTTGAATAAGTCTAAAATGTAAAACTCATGAATCATGAACAGTGAAGCATGTAACACAAATCCCGTGAGTCATTATACTTAAATTTAAAATCTATACTCTTCTCTTATTCTCAATACTTGAAGCCTAAAGGAAGCATTAAACAAATACTTTCGAACTCATGTTTTTATCTCATGGAGAGTAAAACTTCTTTAAAACTAAGGAGTTAGAACTTTTACGAACTTTTAACACTTGGGAACTCTAGAACTCTTTTTGATTCGGGACGTTTGGAACTCAAGAGTTTCTTCTAAATGACATAAACCATGCGAGCTACATAGAGACCATCGTCTTTCCCACATTGGGGAGAGTTGTTCTATCCTTCCCATTAGAGTAGAACCTCATCTTTAGTGATCACTATCTCATCCTTGGGCCCATAAATCTCGAACCTACGGTGGCACGTAGTTCTGGGGTATGAAATATTAGAATCATACCCAACTCGGTGCTAAATACTAATCCTATACTCAGCTCAGAACTCTTAAGAAATCCACCTCAAAAAAATAACTCAAGGGTCTATAATGAAGACCAAAAATATATTTCTATTTGCTTTAAATCATACTCAATGTGGATTTCAACTCTATTATGACCAAAAGGCCTAATCATTCTTAATAATATCAAAGTACTCAATTCACGGGTGCTATAGCACAAAAGTTCATAAAATTGCAAATCTCAAGTAGGGTTTAGTGACCCACAATCAAATCTTAAGTTAAAACTCATCAAAATGCATATTAGATGTCATAAAGATTCAAAAATCATATAGAAATCTGTAATTTTCCGCATTTTGCCTTAAAATCTCAACATACTCATGTATTTCAATTTCTAGAATATTGGAACTATTAAAATCATAAGGAATAACAACATAGGGTATAAACCTACAATTCAATTTTATAAAAACACATCAAAAATCAATTATTCTCATAATTACAAAAATTTTGGGCACCAGGATGAAAGAAGTGTCCTTGTTCAAACCTCACATACCTTAGATTATGACTTGGATGAACAAACTTATTTGAGACTCTTTTTCTTGCTCTTGAGAGAGGGTTCTTAAAGCCTTTGACTTGGGAACCTTGAATCTTAACTCAATTTCTAAAATATATGGAGGATTCTTGAGTTTCTTAGAAGAATATTTGGATTTGTTTTTGAAGGAGAAACCCTAGCTTTGGAGATGATTTAGGAGATAATCAAGTTATCTGATTTGTATTAGGTATATCAAGGTGTAAAAAGGGTGGAAAAGGACCAAAATCCCTTTCTAAAATAATTTAAAATAACTTATCAGGGTGTACGATGATGGGGTGTGATGGTCCATTGAAGGCCCGACGGTCCGTCAGTCCTGACCATTGCACCTGGGCCAGAATTGAGTTCACTGTCTTATCTGCAACAGTGGTGTGCGATAGTCTGTTGAGGGTCTGATGGTCCATCTACCCTCTCCATCACACTAAACTAGAATGGGGCATCACTGCCTCCTCTACAATGGTTTCGGCGATGATCCATCACAAGTACGATGGTCCATCAGCCCTCTCATTCGCACCTGGGCGACTTTACTGCTTTCTGTAAAAAGGTCATATCTTTCACTTCTGATGTTGGATTTTGATAAAATGGGTATCGTTGGAAACATAATTCAATTTACCACATGATAGAAAGTCATTTTTAGGAAAATTCAACAAGTTTTAAAAACTAATCACTTTGGAAGCCACTTCTTAATCT
Organism: Capsicum annuum; assembly: GCF_002878395.1. NCBI lineage: Eukaryota > Viridiplantae > Streptophyta > Magnoliopsida > Solanales > Solanaceae > Capsicum > Capsicum annuum. Next base: position 28,628 of record NW_025848470.1, on the reverse strand, counting down.
TTTAAGGTCAAAATTACACTTCAGTTGACACGCTCTAAGGCTCAAACTACTAGGGAACTTTGCGGGGTCTTACAGGGAGATATTGTAATACCCCATACTTCCCTAACATAATTTACATCCTAATACATGAGTATTCGTATATAACATTTGATAAACAATCATTATTTTCTATTTTAGAGCCTGCCATTGCGTAGGAAATTAAATTAGCTTTCCAACGATATAAAATTTACATAAATCCAATAATCGGGTAAGAAGTTATGGAAATTTAAAGTTTTAGTCATTAAACACCATCATTTTAACCCTTAGCATGTCGCGAAGTCAGCATAAATGACGATTGTCAATTTCCAGTGAAGCTCTGCAAAACCACCACATCGTGCCGTCAACCAAAATCCCAATTGTCCTTTTCCAGTTTCCTATCATGAAATTGGCGCATCGCACCATGGGTGAATTTCAAAATCAAATGGGCACCGCGATTCCTCCACGTCATGCCAAGCCCTCAGTTCCCAGTTGTCCAATTTCAGTGACACGGTGCGATAGTATCGCGTTGCGGTAGCTCACAAAATTGGGAATTTTTTAATATTTTGAGTTTTAAATCTGAGGGCATTACATTATTTTTTCCCTCACCCCAATTATCCTTTAACACAAAATTCTCCTTCATTGACCCATTATTTTATTATTTTAATAATTTTCCCCCAAATCAAAGTAGATTCTCTCCCAATCAAAAACCCTAGCTCTCAAATTTAAGGTTAATCCTCAAGAATTCACCAAGAACTTCAAGAAATCCATCAATTAAGGTATGTTAGATATTCATCCATGGATCTCTTTCATCCATGGAGGGCAAGCAACCCTATTAAATAGTTAAATTATGATCTTTTCAAGTTATTTTATTTGAAATTGTGATTTTACCCATGAATCTCCATGAACTATGATTCTATACCATGTTACCATGAAATTATTGATATTATTTAATCCAACATGTTTTAATGTTGTTATTTATTGAACAAGACTACAATTGAACTCTATTATGTCGGATTCATGCTATTTCTATATGTTTTAGGACATTTCTATGATTATTGTAAACCATGAACTAGAAATGTTTGATAAAATGCCTACATGAGTGAATAATTTAAATAAAGCCTTCATGTTTTATCCTTCAAGATTTAGTGTCATTTTACTATTATTGTTTTGAGTCCTGGGGATATTGAATACCCGAAATCCATAGCTGGTTACTTAGTCTAGTATCAGTTTATTACAAGATAGTCTTTAGATTATATTATGAGCATTATCAGAATAGTCAGATATCAGTCATTAAACTCAGAATAGTCTAGTATCTCACTGTCTTTAAGTTGGGAGTAGGATTTAGCACCGAGTGAGTGCAGGGATGGCGACTTCCCTATCATATAGGCATAGTCGTTAGTAGCAGTCCTTATACTCCATAACTACGTAGATAGTGTAGGATATGTGTAGTCACCCGTTAGATTAGGCTTGACTATCTCACAGGGGTCACCCATCAGTTTAGGCTTGACACCCTTAGTCCTTTGGACATTATATCAGTTTAGTGGATCCACACAGCCATTGTTTGTGCCCATGGCATGGTATAAACACCCTTCTAACTAGGGTTATAGGTTAGACCCCGATTATTTCAAATTAGGGAATGTCGGTTAGATGATACCTCCCACATTATTAGATATAGTCTCAGTTATAGTCTCAGTTCAGTTATACAGTCTTAGAGTTATTTGGCCAAAACATACATATATCAGTATTTTGTCCATATTTCAGTTTATAGATTTTACTCAGTCCATGTTATATGCTTGGTCATGCATCCCCAGTGTCCATAGATTTTCATGTATCTTCAGTATTTAAAGACTATCATCCATACTCGGTATATTTACAGTTTACTTCATATTTTCAGTACCTACAGATTTCATATTATCTATTCAGTGCTTTATGTTTTACATGTATAATTAGTTAGTTATTATTATTCCTATTCATGAGACGATACATATCATCCTACCTCATTTAGCATACCAATACATTCAAAGTACTGATCTTATACCTTTCTTTTGTTGTATGATGTATCATATCATAGGTGTTGACGCTCAGTTCTCAGATCGCACTTAGTCCCTCATATCATCAACAGTATAGTAGCAGTGGTGAGTCCTCATCATCTGAGGATAGACTATATTACTTCATGTCTTTATCTCAGTAGTTAGTAAAGTTAGTTGGGGCCTCTCCCATCAACTCACAGTATTTAGTTTGTAGGGTTTTTAGAAACTATAGTTAGCTATTCAGATTTCAGTATTCTGCCAGATTAATTCATTAGTCATTTAAGTTATTCTTTCACATTCATGATTATATTATTCAGTGCTCACAGCAAGTGCCAGCTCATGGCTTATCTTATGGTTCCTCGGGACCGTAAGCACCATGTAACCACTAGGGGTTAGTCTCGGGTCGTTATAAAACCTAAACAACCAATGGTCAATAGGACAAAGAATACAACATGTAATGGATATATTACAAGAAAAATGTAGAAATATACAGATACAAAACAATTAAAAAGAAGTGATACAGATTTTTGTAAAAACATATATACTACATAATATTATGAGCAAGATTATAAAAAGAATAATATAAAAATGCATATAGAAAAAACTGTCTCCCTAGGACGAAATATTACTTAAGAATATTAAACGCAAGAAATTCATACCTAGATAAGAATAAAAATGTAACAAAATATAACACCAATAGAACCTACAAAAATAAATTAGAATGTTTTACCTGTGGAAGTATAGAGAACTTAGCAAATACTTGTCCAAAAAGAAACAATAGTAGATCTAGAAATGCACAATTAATAGAACATGTAAATGAAAATTTGTTAAATGTGGATGAATATATGTCAGATAATAAAAGTACATACTCCATCAGGAGTATGAAAGTTCTTGAAGAAGAAAAAGATAAATCTGATTCTTTAGATTCTGGAGAAGAGGAATTTATAAATCAAATAGGATTAGAAAAGACGAAGTCAGACTATCATGATTTAGTAAATTTTACAGAAGAATGTGAACATGAATTTGAAGAAGGAAAACAATTAGATAGTAACCACTGTTGTTTCTGTAAATGGTTTCCAAGTAAAAACAAAAGGGCAAAATGTTGGAAATGCTATAAGGAAGGATGCATAAAATAATAATTAAAGAAGAAGACTTAGTAGAGGTAGAATTATTAACCAGATGGAACCAATAACCAGAAGATATAAAAAGGCATATAGAAAAAACTATCGCCCTAGGAAGAAATATTACTTAAGAAAATTAAACGCAAGAAATTCATACCTAGATAAGAATAAAAATGTAACAAAATATAACACCAGTAGAACCTACAAAAATAAATTATAATGTTTTACCTGTGGGAGTATAGAGCACTTAGCAAATACTTGTCCAAAAAGAAATAATAGTAGATCTAGAAATACACAATTAATAGAACATGTAAATGAAAATTTGATAAATGTAGATAAATATATGTCAGATAATAAAAGTACATACTCCATCAGGAGTATGGAAGTTCTTGAAGAAGAAAAAGATAAATCTGATTCTTTAGATTCTTGAGAAGAGGAATTTATAAATGAAATAGGATTAGAAAAGATGAACTCAGACTATCATGATTTAGTAAATTTGATAGAAGAATGTGAACATGAATTTGAAGAAGGAAAAGGATTAGATAGTAAACAGTGTTGTTTCTGTAAATGGTTTCCAAGTAAAAACAAAAGGGCAAAATGTTGCAAAGGCTATAAGGAAGGATGCATAAAATAATAATTAAAGAAGAAGATTTAGTCGAGGTAGAATTGCTAAAGAATAAGATTTAGTAGATATAGAATGATAAAGACGAAACCAATAACCAGAACAGCAGAAGATAGAATATTAGAGTTATAAGAAAGACTAAAAAGAATTAGAGATAAGAGTTTACAGTAAAAAGATAATTAAAGAAGAAGATTTAGTAGAGGTAGAATTATTCAATACATCTGTGGAAAATAATAAAGAGAAATAGAAAAAATAAATGAAGATATCATTTGAAGAAATGAGATGTAATGAAGAAAAGAAAATTAGCTATAGTTGATTCAGGATGTACAAAAAGCATTTTAAATAGAAGAATTTTACCATCAAAATTAATAAAAAATTTGCCAAAACCTCAAAAATTCATGCAAATGGACGGAACCCATAATACCTATACAGGCTATATACCAAAATAAAAGGTAAGTTTTATTAATACTTGTGAAAAATTCTACCAACCATCAAATACACTCATTGGAATACTAGTTAGAGATTTAAACATAAAAGCAGACTTTGTCTTAGGATTAGATTTTATGATGCAAAATAATGGCAGATGTTTTGTTACAAAAAATTGGGTAAGATTCTCTAGCAATATCACTCAGTCACCAGTACAAAAACAACCCCTACTAACTAAATATTGTTTCCTTAAATATAAGACACAAGAAAGAATTGAAAGCTCAAATAATCAAATAAAATTACAAAAACTCTAAAATATGATAAAGGATAAAATTGTACTTGTAATGATAATAAAAAGGTAACAATGTATAAGGAATTAAAATATCTATTAACAGTAGAAGAAATAGAAAAAGATTACACTTTAATAGAAATAGATACAGAATTATACAATTTTAGGAAAGGTATACAACAGATAAGGGTAATCAAAGATCAAAAAAATCTAGATAAAATAATAAAAATCCTAGAGAAACTAGAGATAATTGGAGAAAAACCCTTGCAACATTAGGAATCCAATCAAATTACCTACAAACTAAAAATAATTAATTTAAAATATACAATAAAAACAACATCTATAGAAGCAACAAATGAAGACCTTAAAGACTTTGAAATATAAATAAAAGAGCTACTAGAATTAGGGATAATTAGAAGATCCAAATCAAGACATAGATCTGCAGCTTTAATAGTAAGAAACCATCGTGAAATAGTAAGAGGAAAAGCTAGAATGGTAATAAATTACGAAAGAGTACATTATATTACTGTAATGGATGGGTATAAGTTACCAGACAAAACAAAATTAATAAACAGAATACAAGGAAGAATTATTTTTAGTAAATTTGATTGTAAATCCGAATATTGGCAGATTAAGATGCATAAAGATAGTATAAAATGGACAACCTTTACAGGACCAAAAGGACATTTTAAGTGGCTGGTTATGCCGTTCGGACTAAAGACAGCTACTCTAATTTTCCAAAGAAAAAGGGATAGTATTTTTGGAGACTATAAAAATTTTGTATTTGTTTATGTAGATGATATTCTAGTCTTTAGTAATAATATGAGAGAATGTTTAGGACATTTACAACACATTTTAAAATTATTTGTAGATAATGGAATAATAATAAATAGAAAGAAAATGGAATTATGTAAAAACAGTATTAAATTTTTAGCAGTTATTGGAGATGGACGAATTAAACTACAAACACACATAGCTAAAAAAGTCTTAGAAATGCCAGATAGATTAGATAAAACCAAAGATTTACAAAAAATTTTAGGACTACTAAACTATGCTAGAGTTTTTATTAAAGACTTAGGAAAAGTAGCAGGACAGTTATATTCTAAAACAGGATCAACAGGACAAAAGACCTTTATTAGTGAAGACATAAAATTAGTCCAACAACATAAGCGCATGATCCAAGATATCCTAGACTTAACGCTACCCTTAGAAAAAGACTTTCTAATAGTAGAGACAGATAGAAGCCTTCGCGGATAGGGAGCAATATTAAAGGCAAAACCCAATAAATATAGTGACAAATAGGATGAAAATTTTTGTGCTTATTCAAGTGGAAATATAAAAAAAAAAGGGAAATTTAAATAGCATAGACACAGAAACACTAGCAGTAATTTATGGTTTAAATAGTTTTTAACTTTATATATTAAATAAGCCTAAAATATTTGTAAGAACAGACTGAGAGGCTATAGTAAAATTCTATTAGAAATTAAAATAAAAGAATTGTAGTAAAAAAAGATGGTTAAATTTGCTAGATGCCACTTCCATTTACAATATTGTTTTAGAACATATTAAAGAAAAAGATAATAACCTAGCAGATCAACTAAGTAGACTAATAAAAGAAGACAACTAATAATTTTTGTTTCAGGATGTATACAGGCAAAGACAAAGGAAAGGAAGACGCTCCATCCTCTCAAGACTATTTAAAAAAACTACTAAGCAACACTCATTACAGGCCACTAACAATGTTGGAACATCCAAAATTAGAAAGATTGATCTTCAGACCTCACAATCTCATCAGTTATGAGCCATCCAATTTGACTTTTAAACTTAGGCCAGATGTAAGGGTGGACAAACCACAGATCTACCTGATCGATAATTTATGGATTTTCTACAACAAGACACCTAGAGACACTATATATTTTATTTCACTTCTAAATGATTTAAGCTATTATTTTACTGAGAAAAACAATACTAACGGATTTAAATTTTATGTTGTTCTAAGGGGAAAGACACTGGGAATATTTTAGACATGGATGGAGGTAATGGATTCTTATAAGTGAAAAAGGACAAATGTTAGAACATATAAGTATTTTACATGATCGTATAAAGATTCTTCATTATGAATTATCACAACAAACTCAACAAATTTGTGACACTTAAATAATCCGAAAGAGATCTCTATATTCTTCCAAAATGGATAAGAAAGGTGTGCATTCCCTAATGAATGTATAAAGACCCACTGTATCGGGTAAAGATACAGCTAGTTCAGCTCAAACGGTAGCTAGTAAAGACTCCTCAAATCTGTTAATGGGTGTATATTCCCCAATGAATGTAGAAAGACCTATTATATCGGGTAATGATACAACTAGTCCAGCTCAAACAATAGCTGGTGTAGACTAATCAAATCCGTTGATGGCTAAAACTTTGCAAAAAAGTGTAGGGAGAATACTCCCAGCTAGTTTCAAGACCATAGGTATCCAGAAAATAGATGAAGGAACCCCTTCCAAGACAACAAAATGATTTTTATTAGGAAAAAAGAACAATGAAAAAAAAAAGAAATTTAGAAAAAATAGTAGTAGACTCAATAAAAAAATTGTTAGCAGAACAATTGCCCAAAGAAATAGCAATAAATCCAAAACCGCTAGAGCCAAGATCTAGAATTTCCTCAATTCCAAGAGAAGAAATAAGATCACCCAAAACATGAACAAGATTAGGATTTTCAGACAAAGACAATGATGAGTATGATCAATATTACAATTCGGCCATGAATCAATTTTCCCAAGACCCAAATGTAGATGATGATTCACGAATGGATTTTTACTTAGAAGCATTACACAATTTGGATACGTAATCAATGACGATATCTATAAAAAGACAAAATAAGAGACATATGCAATGATGTAACATATGAATAAATGGAAAACAATTGGATGGAGGAGATTTAAAGTGGAAACATAACTATGTGACTGTGCGGCCCACTCGACTTGCTAAAGTTTTTATCAAGTTATTTGAAATATGGATTTGAAGTCCACAAAAATGCCTATAAATATCACCTTATGGATGACTTAAAGATATATAGCTAGAGAGAAGTGAGAGAAAAATCAAGAGTGAGAAAGTTCTTAGTTTGTTCATAAAGTTCTTAGTTTTCAAAAGTTTGTTAGAAAAAAGTGTGTGGAAAGTATATATTGGTCTCTTATTTATTCATTCCGATAGCTGTTAGCTTTCAGAGGACTCCCAAAAGGGAAACCACACTTCATCCTTAAGACATATAAGTAGTCGTTACATAGATTATTGTATTTTCTCCCTAGTTTGTAAATTATGTTTGAATTAAATTAAGTTCATATTTTCTTCCAAAGTTTTTTAATATTATAGATCTTGATAGTTGTGCAAACTACCGCTAGTTTTTCAATCTTATAAAATTAGTAAATTTCTTATTAATATGTATTTACTCATAGATGTGTTTTAAATACTATAGATCCGGATGGCCATGCGAATTACCGCTAGTTTTTTGATCTTGTATTGTTGGTAAATTACTTATAAATATACCCCTAGTATATGGTTATTCTCTCAGTGTTTAGCAATAACGATTGATTAATTTGTAAATTCCTAGGGAATTAAAAAAGTTTGATAACCATTTAAAAGGATTGTTGTATCATCCCGAGGTATGATTAAAGAAGCCATTGCTAAACTTTCAACTTCTTGAACTTTAACCGAAACTAAGCGGATAGATCCATCAAGAAATTGAAAGAATAGATACTAGATTACCAGAATTACAGTGCAAACAGAATATTATAGACACAAATTGAAAACTGAATAAAGTTGGAAAAGGATAAACGATATTTCTCTAGCTTAACGAGAACACCTCATAGAAATACAAAATCGTTAGAAGAAATCCAGAATAATTTTTATAGTTTGTACGTAGAATATAAAGAAAAAATAGTACAAAGAAGATCTGAGAAGACTAGATAATCTAATCACCATATATCTGGCTAAGAGTACAAATTGATAAAGCACCTCAAGTCTACAAAATATTTAATGAAAAAGTATCCATTTGCTAGAAATATAAGAATAAGATATTGGTATTTAAATAAAGAAATAATAGAAAGAGTAGAAAAATAGAACTAGAATTAATCTTAAGTAATTATTTAAAAATATTAACTACACTAGAATTGAAATTTTTAAAAGAATATATAAGTGCTTTAACATGGGAATTAGAAAGTATTAGAAATGATATAGAATGTTATAATAGAATAATAAAACATTATAGAGAATATGGTAAAATAGCTATTTCTTTAGGATAAATCATGGTATATGAAAACACATCCGTTTATTAAACAAGGTCAAAGACCATACAATTACTTATATAAAACTTAAAACATTTTGACAGAATCCTAAAAAAGGAACAAAATTTAATAGAAGAAATAAGAGTAGTAGAATCAATAGATTTGCCAGAAGCAATTATATTTTCATACCACGAAAACCTTTTAGGCTGTGTAGACCACTTAATCCTGCAAAAAAATAAATTAGAAAAAATTGGATATTGCCTTGTTTATTGGAATATTAGAATAAAATCAATTAGAGAAGAATGCAAAGGATAAGAACATTACAATATATTCCTTTAATAAATAGAATATCTATATTTGCAATTAAAAGCAGAAAAGAGACACAGATGAATAAAAGATGATTCATTAATTAAATGTAATTTTGATAACGGAAAACATATTTTGAATAGAGAAGATTCTCAACTAAATAGTAATACAAATCTCATAATAAATCTAGGAAAAGCAGTACAAAGAGAAAATAGTAAAATACTAAAAACTCTGGAAGTATTAGAAAACCTGCAAATTAAACAAAAGAAACTATCAGATAAAACAGAACAAAACTTTGATTTCCTAAAAAATCAACAAATAGAACTAGAAAAAAAATTAAAGTAATAAAAATTAAGGATATAAATTTTCTTAGTATACATAGCATAGTGTAACACCTTAATTTTTTGAACCGAAATGCTACACGGTGCTCATGGCCCCGAAGGACCACAAGCTAATCCATGATTGATATCTGTACCTGTACACTATATAATATAACATGATAATTCGGAAACATGTACTAAAAGGCCATAAGATTCAAAACTGCATAACTAAAAACTCAACGTCTAAAAAATATGGTATCACAATACCAAAATGAAACATAAATAATGAAAATAATGAATTATGAATATCTAATCTGACATCTAGTCTTAAAGCCTCTAAATGAACTGAATAATGAGTTGAAGGAACATGTCTCCAACTAACTCCATCTACTGAAATGTCTAAGTACTAAAGTACTAAAATAAATAAATAATCATATCACCCTAGAATGAAGTGGACTCACTGTTAACTCTGACTGCTAAAATCTTCCATGCTACTGCTGCTTTGGAACTCGTGCCTCTAACCTATGTTGTAAAATAAAACACCATAGCATAAATACATCAGTACAACTGAATATACTGAGTATACGAGTGAGGTAAGATAAATGGAAAGGGTTATATGCATGAACAATGTTGACTAATATGAACGTGAGAATACATTAATACATAAGTAACTATAACTGAACTCATGGTGATATTGACTACTGAGTCTGAATTCTGACAACATGAGTTTACTGATATTGAGATACTGAATGATTGAGTTTGTGACAACATGATGATTGAGTTATGATAACTGATATAAATGATACTATTACTGAGCAACCATATCTAGCAGTCTAGATTCTGATGGAACTAACTGAGTCCCATTCTGTATGGAGTAACTGAATCTGAGATTAGACCTATCTAGAGAGTGATCTCTAAGTATACTGATAATAAAGATGACTTGACTTAGTCTGATATCAGTCTTACCTAGTGGGTGATATCTGAATCTGATGTTACTAATACTGATTGACCATAGTTGAGATCAGTCCTGTCTAATAGGTGATCCCGAGGTCTACTGATAATGATAAGGATTGACTGTATTTGATAGTACCAAATTTGTACTATTGAGCTGAGTTGACTGTATCTGACAGTCCTGAATCTATACTATTGAGATGAGTTAACTGTATCTGATAGTCCTAAATTTGTACTACTGAGATGAGTTGACTATATCTGACAGTCCTACATCTATAACTACAACTGTGGGAAGTAGTTATTTAACGGACATGCCCCATATATATTATTATAGTTGAGCTGGGGTCCAATCTCTACCCAAAATAGAAAGGTGTCAATACTGCGCCACTGGTAAAGACAGGCTGTGGGTAACCCTCATCTAACAGTGTCCCCAAAAGAGAATGGTGGGGCCATCATCTGACAGTGCTTATCCACCTCATCAACCCTCATTAAACAGTATTGATATCTCAACCTATACTGTCTACATATTTCTGGAATGTAGGGATGACTTCTAAGAATCATACCTTCATCTGGCAGTGTGTGTTCCCATCCTTGGGTTCACTCGATGCTAATTTCTACTCCCATCTGAAGAGACTAATCATGATTAACTGACTAATTAACTAAGCTAAACTGATTAACTAAATTGATTAACTAAACTGCTTGTATTTCATAGCTGAGCTAAGTTGAATTCACTAAGTTTTATTTACTGATGGAATACTTTTGACATCTAAGGACTGACTGAGAGTACTGAAGTTACTGAGACTACTAGTACTGGAGTTTCTAAGATTACTGAGCTACTGAGATTACTAAGATTTCTGGGTTTTCCCGAGTCACATGACTGACTGAGTTTTATGGATCATGGCTTGACTGAGGATGTTGTGAAAACATGACTTGGATCTAGGCACACAACTATGTTTTTAGGCATAAGTACCCCCAGAACTTGATGGAAGAAAACTGACACAACGTGACTTTCTTAAATACATGACCATCAATAATAATCCATAATACATGAGTAAGGGATTTCATGAAGTACATGGTCATCATAATATCTAACATGAATGGGAATGCTTGAAATCAAGTCATAAACCTCATGTTCTAATATCATGGGCATTCCGACAACATATACTTTTCATAATGATAGCATGGAAACCTTTTAAACATAAGGGAATGGCAACTATGTAACATTTAGTTCATATTATAATAATTGAGGGATACCTCATGTATTTGTCTTACCTTTCTTTACTTGTATTTGATGATCTTGTATCTATATGTTCTCTTTTATTCTACTTATATATAACATAATATATACTTGTGTTCTATATCTTGGTGTGTTTTTGTAATATATGTGAGATATATTAGAACTATTAGTGCAAGCGGTGTGGGCTACCGTTGTGGGATATTTTCTGATTGTAGGTGACATGCCCTTAGTGTATATTTTGTGTGCTTTATTTACTGCTTTTCTTGGTCAGCCTATGGTACCTACTGAGTACAAGTGGACCGTACTCATGCCTACTGAACCCTTTTGGTGCAGGTCGTAGCTCGAGTGTGCCTCAACTTACTTGACTCAGGCGATTGTTGGAGCTTCTAAGGTAGTGGTTGGACATTCATGCATCCTAAGTTCACCTCTATCTTTTTATACTAGTTATATCTTTATTAGTATTTAGAGACAGTTATTATTCCTTTGTGGTTATTTTTCTGATATATTGGACTCTTGGATTGTATTAGTAGTTCATACATTATTGACACCTGATTTTGAGGCATGATTGGTAGTTTGGATAAGTTCTTTCTGTATTGTTATGATTATTTATACATTTTGGTTTCGTTCTAGAAGCCTTACCTTGGAATAATTCTATCTTTTTCTTATTTCATATTAGTTTGGGTGATAGGCTTACTTGTCAAGGTACGCCGCGACAATTTCCATCATGATCCTAGTTTTTGGGTCATGACAAATTTTGTATCAGAGCAGCCAGGTTTCATTGGTCTTAACGGTGTAAGAATGGGATGTCTAATAGAGTCTCGCGGATCAGTACATAGATGTTCATATCTATCTTCGAGAAGCTATAGGACATCTTTAGGAAACTTCCCTTATTTCATTCTTTATCGTGCAATGTGCTTTCATACCTTGTGTTCTGAGTTGTGTTTCACTCTTTCTATGCAAATGGAGTTGCTTATGCTACTATTAGTTAAGAGATACTGTGAGAAATTAGTGAATATCATTTGTCGGTTGTAGGTTTGTTGATATTCCTTTGTTGTTATGGGATTAATTTGTTGATGCCTTTCTAGAGAGATTTGTGCTTTTCAGTTTAAAGGATCTTATGTGGGATGAGTTTGATCATTAGGAGTAGGGATCCATGACTGTTGCTGAGTATGAGGCACATTTTCATGCCTTATCCAGACATTCCTATGATAGTATTTCTACTGAGTTTGAGAGGATTTAAAAGTTTGTGAAAGGTTTAGTTGTCTCCCTTCAGTTGGTTACGTGTCAAATAATTGTATTTGTGGCTTCTTTCTAGAAGTTCTTATAGCTACCATGGTAGGCCAGTGCAGGTGATTTGATAAAGTTCAGCTGGTGGATCTTCTAGTGCAGCAGTTCAGGGTGGTCGATCGGGTTCAGTTGTACTTTCTCTTAGTGAGACTGGTCATAGAGGTTTCTATACGTGTGATTAGTTTGTCCATGTCGCCAAGGACTGTTCTCTCTATATGTTTAGTGCTAATCTTATTTCAGTTATGAAAGGTAGGGGTTCTACCAAAGGTATAAGAGGTAGAGATGGTAGAGCCTGGGTGGTGGTTGTCGGGCTACTCAGCCAATTTGTAATCGTGGGTTGTGTAATTATATACCATCCCGACTTGAGGCAGAGGCTAATGATATTGTGATTACAGGTAACTTCCTCATTTTTTTTAGACCTGCATCATTATTATTTGATCCTGAATCAAATTTCTCCTAAGTGTCTATGTATTTTGCTTTGGGTTTTAATTCCATTAGTGAGCCTTCTTCCATGCCTATTTATGTATCTACCCAGTAAGTGATTCTTTCATGATGGATCAGGTGTATTGATCTTGTGTTGTGACTTTTTCCAGGCGTGAGACTTTGGTAGACTTGCTCGTATTAGATATGGTCGATTTTGGTGTTATTTTTGGTATAGATTGGTTGACTCCTTATTATGTTGTCTTAGATTATTTTACTAAGACTATGACTTTAGCTTTAGTTGGTGTGAAAAGGATAGCTTGGAAAGGGTACACTTAATTTGGGTCCTAAGAGGGTTATATCTTATATTCAGGCTCGTAAATTGGTTAAGAGGAGATGTTTATCTTACTTGTCCCATATTCATGATACCAATATTGTTCACCTTCTTCCTTGGATTATGTTTCTGTTGTTTGTGAGTTTATGGATGTGCTCCTTACAGACTAGCCTGGTATGTCTCCAAATTGAGATATTGATTTTACCATGTATGTTGAGCCGGGCACCAAGCTTATTTCTATTTCCTCCTTATAGGATGAACCAAATAGAGTTGAAGAAACTAAAGGATTAGTTATAGAAGTTGTTGGATAAGAGATTTATTCAACCTAGTATTTTACCTTAGGGTGCGTCTGTTTTGTCTGTAAAGAAAAATAATAGGTCTATGGGGATGTGTATTAACTATCAGCAATTGAATTAAGTGATGATTAAGAATAGGTATCCTCTTACTTGCAGTGATGATTTGTTTGATCAGCTTCAGGGTGTTGTGGTGCTTTCAAAGATTGATTTGCAATTTGGTTTTCACCAGTTGAGGATTAGAGCTTTGGATATTCCAAAAACAGTTTTTTGGACTCAATATGATCATTATGAGTTCTTAGTCATGTCATTTGGGTTGACCCATGCCCCTGCCTCATTCATAGAGTTGATGAACTGGTTATTTCGACCGTATCTTGACTCTTTTATTATGGTATTTATAGATGATATCTTGGTTTATTCCAAGAGTGAGGTTGAGCATGAGGAGCATTTGTGGATTGTGCTTTAAAGATTGAGGGATGAGAAGTTGTATACTAGGTTCTCTAAGTGCGAGTTTTGGTTGGAGTCTGTTTCTTTCTTGGGTTATGTGGTGACTAAGAAAGGTATTATGGTTGATCCAGCAAAGGTTGCAGCGGTTCGTGACGACATTTGTGATAAGCCATCACAGAGCTAGACCCACCTTACCCACTGAGATTCTGAGTTTTATTGGGTTGGCCGGGTATTATTAGTATTTTGTTGAGGGTTTCTCTTCCACTGCAGCTCCATTGACCAAGTTAACCCAGAAGAAGATTTCTTTTCAACTGTCTGATGTTTGTGAGGAGGATTTTCAAAAGCTCAAGGATTTATCGACTTCAGCTCCTATATTGGCTTTTCCCAAGGAGTGCATTATCTTTATTATCTTTTGTGATGCTTCAGGTACTGGGTTAGATGCTGTGTTGATGTAGGAGTGCAAGGTAATTGTGTATGTGTCTCATCAAGATTAATGTCTCATGAGAGGATTTATCCTATCCTTGATTTGGAGCTATGTGCAGTTGTGTTTGCCTTGAAGTTTTGGAGGCACTATTTGTATGGATTCCATTGTGAAATCTTCTCATATCATTATAGCCTTTGGTACTTCTTTATCAGCGAGATCTTCTTAGGAGGCAGCGCCATTATCTTGAGTTGCTTAAGGATTATGACTTGACTATTCTCTACCATCGGGGCAAGGCTAATATGGTTGTGGATGACCTGAGCTAGAAGTCAGCTAGCATGGATAGCTTGGTGCATATTTTGACTCAAGAGAGGCCGTTGGCCTTAGAGGTTCAGTCTTTAGCTAATCTGATGATTAGCCTTGATATTTTGACACCAAGGCGTGTTTTGGCACTTGTGGATGCTAGACCTTCTTTGATGAAGCATATTTGAGCTCATCAGTTTGACGATGTTGGGTTGAGGTTGATTTGAGATAAGATGTTGAGTGGAGAGTCTAAGGAAACCACACTTAATTTAGATGCAGTTTTGAGGATTGGGGGCTGAGTTTGTGTGTCGAGAGTAGTGATTGGATTAGGTTAATCTTGGAGAAGGCCCATTGTTCCTGATATTCTATTCATCTAAGTGTGACTAAGATGTATCATGATTTGAGATAACACTACTAGTGGGGTGGTATGAGGCGAGATATAGAGGATTTTATGGCTCATTGCCTATGTTGTTAGCTGGTGAAGGTCGAGCATATGAGACCTGGTGATTTGCTTCAGAGGTTACCCGTTCCTGAGTGAAAGTGGGAACGCATCACTATAGACTTTGTGACTGGTTTGCCTCGTACATTTAATGGTTCTGAAAGTGTTTGGGTTATCGTGGATTGTTTAACCAAGTCAGCTTATTTTATTTCGGTTCAGGTCTCATTCAGTGTTAAGAGGTTAGCCCATATCTTCATTAGTGAGATTATGCATCTTCATGGTGAGTCGGTGTCCATTATTTCAGATCGGGGTTTTGTGTTCACATCTCACTTTTGGAAGACTTTTCAGGATGAGCTGGGTACTCGAGTGGATCTCATTACCACGTTTCACCCCTAGACTGATGGCCAGTCAGAACGGATAATCTAGGTTGTGGAGTATGCTCCGCACGTGCGTGATGGATTTTGGTAGCCAGTAGGACTAGCATTTCACTCTAGCAGAATTTGTATATAGTAATAGTTACTATTCCAGTATCGAGATGGCTCCTTTTGAGGCATTGTGTGGTAGGTGTTTTCGCTCTCCTATAGGCTGGTTTGATATTTCAAAGGTGAGACCTCGAGGTGCGTACTTTCTTTATGAGTCTTTGGATAGAGTCTGAGTCTTTCAGGATAGACTTAGAGCGACTCAGAGTTTGCAGAAGTGCTATGTTGATCATAGACTTCGTGCCTTGAGATTTGGTATTGGTGATCACGTTTTCCTTCGAGTTTTACCCATGAAGGGTATGATGAGGCTTGGGAAGAGGGGCAATCCCAGGTATATTGATCCATTTGAGATTGTTCGGGCTATTGGTGATATGGCTTATGAGTTGACTTTGCCCCTTGATCTATTAGTTGTTCATCCAATTTTCATTTCTTATGCTTCATTGCTATATTCTTGATAAGTCTCAGGTCATTCGTTGGGATTCAGTTTAGTTAGATGAGCGGTTGTCCTTTGTTGAGAAGCCAGTTTCTATTTTGGCTAGGGATGTTATGCAGTTGTGCTCTAAAGTGATCTGTGTGGTTCAGGTCCAGTGGCAACTTTGACCTGTAGATGTGGCTTCTTGGGAGATTGAGTCTGATATACGTAGTTCCTATCCCCATCTTTTCATTGATTCAGGTATTTCTCCTTAGTTCGAGGACGAACTAGAGATTTAGTGGTAGATGATGTAACGATCTGAAAATTTGATGAAATATGAGATATTTGTGATTTTGTGTGATTTGACTATTTTACCCCTCCCCGTTGTTGAATTATGTTATTTCTGTGGTGTGGGAGTGGTTGATATGATTTTTTTTATGCATTTTGGTATCATTTATGCAATATTGTGGTTTTTGATGATTTCAAGAGCCTTATTTCGGATTAATATGGATATGTTTTGATCCGTCCGATGGATGATTGTATGGACTGTGTCAGCAGCTTCGGAATATCAATTTTAGGCTAGGTAGACCTTTGGTTCGGGTCTCGGTGCACCCGAGCTCATTTCGACCTATTAATCGAAAAGTTGAAAAATTAAAAATATGGGTGTGGGACCCACATTTGATCGAAATGACCTCGGCTGAAAAATCTGACTTCACCAGAAGATCCGTAATTTTAATTTTAGCATGATAGCATGTTTGGTATGATTTTACAGCTTTTAAATCTCATTTTGATCCTCGGTTTAGAAAATTGTGATTTCGGATTTCGGGAATCAATTTTGTAAAAAAATATTTTATGGAAAATCTGGTATCGCCATCGCGTCCGGAATGTCGAATTTAGTGTGGTTGCATAGTTCTTTTGCATAAATCGGACTCCGAACGAATCCCAGACACCCCGTTGAACTCCGGATTGAATTTAAAAAAAAACAGTTTTTTTGTTTTAGACAGCAGTGCAGATTTCTGCACTGATAAATAACATTTTTTTTTAATCTATTTTGCTCATTTTTCATCTAGCCTCTTGAGAGTTAAACCCTAAATAGTTGGGAGCTTAAAAGTGAAGTTTGTGAGAGCTTGGAAAGCTAGATTAACATCTTTTTCTTGGTTTTATTACGGATTTAATGTAGGAATTCATCCCTTTTCTTTGTAATTTCTTGATAAATTTCTCAAAACTCCAAAAATCTTAGGGCATGATTTTAAACCCAAATTTCACTTATTTTTACTTGAATAGTACTTTTATCTTATAATTACTAGTTTTTCATCGATTTAACCTTCAAAACAACTTCGATTCTTGATTTTAATCCGGATTTCAAATATTTTACCCGGTAAAGCTCAAAAATGGTTTTTCTTCGATTTGAACCTCGTTTTTGACTTGATTTAACTTGGGTTTTCATCTGTAGGTTCCTAAAAATATGGGGAACATATTTTTGAAGTAAAGTTTCGATTTTGCCCTTCTTTTTCGGAAACCTATTTTGGGGATCTGTTTTGACCCTGAACCAAAAGTAGTTAATATGGGTGTTGTTGGATTTGTTTTGACGCATAAATTTCATATTTGATGTTTCTAGTGAAGTTCGGGATTGTTCATGAAAGGTAAGGTCGCGGCTTTAAGTGTAGCAGACCGATTTCGGCTTTCGAGGTAGGTTATGGCTTAACTCTTCAAACTGGGCTGAGTTATAAATGATGGTATAAAATGCATGTTAAGGGTGCGAACTAATCATGGAAAATGGCTATCTACGTGTTGCCCCGTATGGGGGCCTATATGTGATGCAATTGTCGAAATTGAAATATTATGTGATATGTTTGACCGTGTGGGGTCCTATGTGATATTGATAGCCTTGAATACATGTGAACAATTGTGTTGTCTTGTTTAATATGGTACCATTGGTGTATTGTTATTATATTCATACTTTATTGCCATATAAGACATATGGGAATTCATGGATGAAATGAAAATAACGAGTGGATATTAGATCATGTGTTGTGGAAATATATCATTGTGGTTGGTTGTAGAAATATATCATGTGGTTGGTTGTGAAAATACTTATTGTGATGGGTTGTGAGCATTACATCTTCAAATCATACTCATTTATGAAATATTGGAACCACCCGTGGTAACATCTGAGAAACACTAGCAACACCTTTTTAAAAATATTGTAACACCTTATAAAACCTTTTCTGAGGGATATGCCGGAAAGGAGCTATGAGATATGTGGATTGTATATGGGTTGACGAACCTCCCATGGGTCCTACGTTGGGATTTTTTAGCATCGTAGGTGTATACAGGGATTGTACGATGATCCCATAGGTTGTGCGACAACCTTGTGCATCATCATCATCATCATCATCATCATTATTATCATTATCATATACATTACACTGACTTTATTGTGTTTATGTTGTGTTGTATTGCCTTATTGACTTGTCATCTATGTATTTATCTTACCTTTCTTTACTTTTATTTGATGATCTTGTATCTATATGTTCTCTCTTGTTCTATATATATGTAACATAATATATACTTGTATTCTATATCTTGGTGTGTTTTCGTAATATATGTGAGATATATTAGAACTGTTAGTGCAAGCGGTGTGGGCTACCGCTGTGAGACATTTTCTAATTGCAGGTGACGTACCCTTAGTGTATATTTTGTATGGTTTATTTACTAATTTTCTTGGTCGGCCTGTGATACCTACTGATTACAAGTGGACCGTACTCATGCCTACTGCGCCCTTTCGGTGCAGGTCCTAGCTCGAGTGCACCCAGCTTACCAGGCGATTATTGGAGCTTCCAAGGTAGTGGTTGGACATTCATGCGTCCGAAGTTCACCTCTATCAGTATTCGGAGACAATTATTATTTCTTTGTGGTTATTTTTCTGATATATTGGACTCTTGGATTGTATTAGTATTTGTTACTCTATTGACACCTAGTTTTGGGGCATGATTGGTAATTTGGATAAGTTCTTTCCGCATTGTTATGATTATTTATATAGTTTGGTTTTGTTCTATAAGCCTTACCTTGGGATAATTCTATCTTTTTCTTATTTCGTATTAGTTTGGGTGTTAGGATTACTTGTCAAGGTACACCGCGATAAGTGCCATCATGACCCTAGTTTTTGGGTCGGGACAATTATCAGATCATCAACCCCAAGGAAAAACAGACTCTTTAATCATAAAATAAAATTATATTATAATTTTATTACTATTAGAACTTAATAAAAGCATAAAAGAAGAAAAACAAAGAGACAGTCAAGATAAAACTTTAGACGAATTAATAGAGCAATTAAAAAAAACAGAAATAACCCCTCAAAAAGGATTGAAAGAAGCAAAAATAACTAAACCAAAACCATGGACCTTTTTTTTAGCATCCCCAAGTAGATCAAGATCAAGTTTTACAAAAGAAAGATTAACAACAAACATGCTATCATGAATCATAGATAGTCGCAAAATGAATTCAACACAACAACAAGAAGAGATAGTAGACGTGGACAAAGACATACAACTTTTTCAACAAAACAAATTAAAACTATTAAGCGCTAAGACTTTATACAATGAAGGAATGTTTTCAATGACACAATTATATAAACATTATAGGGAAGAACAATTATGCGTAATTGGAAATGATAGTGCTAGTGTAAAGTTAATAAGTCCAGAATCTTTAAGACAGGTTGAAAAATCAAACATAAGCCTCATGCATATGGGGCTTATAGTAGTAGGTTTAAAAGGCCTAACTAGAAAAATTCTAGGAACTAAGGTATTAGTTACAATATATGATAATAGTTGGTCTGACTTGAAAACATCCATAATAAGAGTAACAGAAGTAGGCATGTCGACAAATAGAGGACTTTTTTATTGTAGTCCAGATTATATGATAAACTCTGTAGAATTTGGAAAATATATAAAGATCGACATTCAGACTAAAGGATATGAAGAAATGAATAGCGGAAATAATTTATTAATATGTGTAGGATTTATAGGAAAACTTGCCACCAACAGTAGTATAAAATTTAATTTAAAGATAGATGATGTAGTAAGTATAATAGGAAATAAAGGAATTAAATTAATGAAACCTTTAAAGATAAATCCAGAAGAATATACAGGATTAGAATGGAATTTAAAATTTTAGTAAGAAAGGAATATTAAAACCCACGAATCATTTAATGTATATTAATAAGAAAGGAAACACCTCAGTAAGATTTACAGATTATACATATACAAATGAAAGAGAAACTGAGGAAGAGATTGAAGAATGTGAGAATACTAATTTCATGAATATAGAAATACTAGAAGATGGTTTTGAAGTAAATAAGGCCATAATGAAAGCAGAATCGCTATACAAAATAAATAGCAATAACATATTTAAATACACAGGTTATAAATTATGAAACTTAAAACTTGAAAAAATGAAAGAACATTTTATAAAATGTGAATTAAGAGCAGATAATTATGGTTATACCCGTAAAAAGGAACAAAAAGGTGAAGACTCAGAATCGATTTATAGTATAGATGAAAGTATAAAAGAATTTATGGAAAGTGCAACAAGCACTGCAATCCCTTTCCAGAGAACAACCTGTATGCAAAGAGTACCAGTAATAATAGAAAATTTACCAAGATATAGAGTATTCAGAACGAATCCATACATTCAAGCAAAACAAGACATAAAACCTAGAGGAAGAAGAATGC
>NW_025848470.1:0-4460 GCF_002878395.1 Capsicum annuum | reverse complement strand
ATACATTCAAGCAAAACAAGACATAAAACCTAGAGGAAGAAGAATGCTAATAGAAGAACTCATCAGCTTACAAGAAGGTGGTAATAAAGGAAAAATTCTAAACTTACCAGCTCATGACCCTCAGGCATGGAATAATGTAATAGACATATGGAAAAATGTAGTTGTAACAGACTACATACAACATATACAGGGTAATCAAGAACCAGATTCAGAAATTATGTATAGATATTTAGAAACATCTCTAGGAGAAAGTACTAAATCACTTTGGGAAGCTTATAAGACAATATTCCCATAAGACTTTCAAGCATTAGTAGAACTAGGCTCAAATCCATACAATTTTGTAAATAAAGTACATGCTCTACTGACAGGAGAATATCCCAATAGTGGATTAGTGATATTACAGCAAAAAGCCCTAATAAATTTAGAACAACTAAGTATTAATAATTGGTCAAGGATTAAAAAATTTCTAAATGATTACTTTTATTATTGCACAATTAGTGGGAACTCGTTTGATCAGACTCTAGGAGATAGATTATTTAATAAATTACCAAGGGCTCTAGCAAGAGAGATAGAAGAAAAATAGTCCAAGAGAGAAGGAGTAATACAAAATCCAAACAACCTATGGTCAATAGGACAAAGAATGCAACATGTAATGGATGTATTACAAGAAAAATATACAAATATACAGATACAAAAACAATTAAAAAAAAAAGATAAAGATTTTTGTAAAAACATATATACTACACAACATTATGACCAAGATTATAAAAATAAGAAATATAAAAAAGCATATAAAGAAGACTATCTCCCCAAGAAGAAATATTATTTAAGAAGATTAACTGCAAGGAAGCCATACCTAGATAAGAATAAACATGTAAGAAAATATAACACCAGTAGAACCTACAAAAATAAATTAGAATGTTTTACATGCGGTAGCATAGAGCACTTAGCAAATACTTTTCCAAAAAGAATCAATAATAGATCTAGGAATGCACAATTAATAGAAGAGGTAAATGAAAATTTAATAAATGTAGACAAATATATGTCAGATAATAAAAGTATATACTCTATTAGAAGTATGGAAGTCGTTGAAGAAGAATTAAATAAATCTGATTCTTCGAATTCTGGAGAAGAGGAATTTATAAATGAAATAGGATTAGAAAAGAAAAACTAAGACTATTATGATTTAGTAAATTTGATAGAAGAATGTGAACATGAATTTGAGAAAGGAAAAGGATTAGACATTAATCAGTGTTTTTTTGTAAGTGCTTTCCAAGTAAAAACAAAAGGGAAAAACGTGGGAAATGTATTAGGGAAGGATGCATAAAATGTATAGAAAAAACCTCAGAGATCCTAAAAACCCAAAAATCAACAAACAATTCAAGTAATTTTCACAAGAAACAACCTGAACCAATAATTTAAACACCAGACGATAGAAAATTAGAATTAGAAGAAAGAATAAAAAGATTTGAAATGAGAGTTTATAACCTCGAAAAACATAAAGAGGTAATTACAGAAGAAGACTTATTAGAAGTAGAATTATTAAAAATATTTGCTGAAAATAATAGAGTTAAACAGAAAAAATCAATAATGATACCATTTGAAGGAATGGTATGTAATGAAGAAAAGAAAATTATTACACTCAAGGTTTTAACAAGAATAAAAACTCAACACTATGAGTTCGAGACTTTAGCTATAGTTGATTCAGGATGTACAAAAAGCATTTTAAATAGTAGAAATTTACCTGCAAAACTAATTAAAAAAATGCCAAAACCTCAAGAAACCATGCAAATGGACGGAACATATAATACCTATAAAAACTATATACCAAAAGGAATGATAAGTTTTATTAATAATTGTGAAAAATTCTACCAACCATCGTATAAAATCAATGAAATACTAGTTAGAAACTTAAACATAAAGGCAGGCTTTGTGTTAGAATTAGACTTTATAGTACAAAATAATGGAGGATGTTTAGTTACAAAAAATTGGATAATTTTTGTAAGTAATATTACTCACTCACAAGTATAGACACAACCTACTTTAACTAAATATCGTTTTCTCAAGGATAAGCCAGATGAAAACTCAGACGACCAAATAAAACTCGAAATGACACTAGAATGTGATAAAGGAGAAAATTGTACATGTAATGATAATAAAAAGGCAACAATGTATGAAGAATTACAAGATTTATGAGTAGTAGAAGAAATAGAAAAAGACTATACTTTAATAGAAATGGATACAGAATTATATAATTTTAAGAAGGGTATATAACAGATAGGAGTAATAAAAAATCAAAAAAACTTAGAAAAAAAATAGAAATTCTAGATAAGCTAGAGATAATCGAAGAAAAACCCTTGCAATATTGGGACTCCAATAAAATTACCTGCAAATTAGAAATAATTAATCCAGAATATACTATAAAAACAACATCTATAGAGGCTACAAATGAAGACCTTAAAGAATTTGAAATACAAATAAAAGAGCTATTAGAATTAAGAGTAATTAGAAGATCTACATCAAGACATAGGTCATCAGCTTTCATAGTAAGAAACCATAGTGAAATAGCAAGAGAAAAAACTATAATGGTAATAAATTACAAAAGACTAAATGATAATACTACAATAGATGGGTATAAGTTACCAGATAAAACAAAATTAATAAATAGAATACAAGGAAGAAAAGTATCTAGTAAATTTGATTGTAAATCTGGATATTGACAGATTAAAATGAATGAAGATAATATAGAATGGACAACTTTCACATGTACAGAAGAATATTTTGAATGGCTGGTCATGTCGTTCGGATTAAAAATGATTCCTCTAATTTTTCAAAGAAAAATGGATAGTATTTTTAAAATTTTGTATTGATTCATGTTGATGATATTCTAATTTTTAGTAATAATATGAGAGAACATTTAGGAAATTTACAAGAAGTTTTTAAATTATTTGTAGATAATGGAATAATAATAAGTAGAAAGAAAATGGAATTATGTAAAAATAGTATTAATTTTTTAGGAGTAGTTATTGGAGATGGTAGAATAAAATTACAACCACACATAGCTAAAAAAGTCTTAGAAATGCCAGTTAGATTAGACAAGACTAAAGATTTACAAAAAATTTTAGGACTTTTAAATTATGCTAGAGCTTTTATTAAAGACTTAGGTAAAGTAGCAGGACCGTTATATTCTAAATCATGATCAATAGGCTAAAAAACCTTTAATACTGACGACATAAAATTAGTCCAACAACTTAAAAGCATGATGCAAGAGTATTTCAGACATGGACAGAGGTAATGGATTCTATAGAATACTATACAACCCCTCTTTATAAAGGCTTTAATGATTTAACAGAGGCTTTAGATTATGCTTTTATTACCTCTACTTTAAGACCAGAAAAGCAAAAAATTCTCAATATAATATTACAAAAGACACGGACAAAATTATTTTTTATGATCATTGTTCCTTTATGACTGAAGCTTTTAAAAGACTAAATCACGCCAACGAGGTTTTAAGATAAGATAATGAAAACCTTGTAAATGAAAAAGGACAAATGTTAGAACATATAAGTATTTTACAAGACCGTATAAAAATTCTTCATTTGGAACTTTCACAACAAACTCATACAATTTATGAGACTCAAAAAATTCTGAAGAATTCTCCATCTTTTTAAAAAATGAAAAAACCCACTGTATCGGGTAAAGATACAGCTAGTCCAGCTCAAACAATAGCTGGTAAAGATATCAAATTCATTAATGGGTGTGCATTCCCTAGTGAATATAGAAAGACCTACTGTATCAGGTAATGATATAGCTAGTCTAGCTCAAATGGTGGCTGGTAAAGAAACATCAAATCCGTTGACGGCTGACACAATGCCAAAAAGTGTAGGGAGAATACTCCCAGCCAGTTTCAAGACCACAAGTACTCAGACCACAGATGAAAGAAGTCCTTCTCAGACTAAGAAAGGTTTCTTCTTGAGAAAAAATAAAAATGAAAAAAGAAATAAAGAAAAAATGGTAGTAGACTCTATAAAAAAATTGTTAGCAGAAGAACTACCCAAAGAAATAGCAATGAATCCAGAACAACCAGAGCCAAGACCCAGAATTTCCTTAATTCCAAGAGAAGAGAAAAGATCACCAAGAATAGGAACAAGAATGGAACTATCAGACAGAGACAGTGACGAGTATGAACGAGACTACAACTCAGCCATGGATCAATTTGAACAAGACCCAAATGTCGATGAAGATTCAAGAATGGAGTTTGATTCAGAAGTATTAAATAATCTAGATAGGTAAGCAATGACGATATCTATGAAAGACAAAATTATAGACGTATGCAATGACGTAATAGATAAATAAATAGACGGATAAAGTAAAGACATAGCAACGTGATCGTGGGCCCCACCTAAGTTGCCGAAAGTCTTGCTAAAGTCTTATCAAATATATTGAAGAAAGGATTTGAA
>NW_025848469.1:0-3501 GCF_002878395.1 Capsicum annuum | reverse complement strand
AGATTTGTAAGCTTGATGTGTTGAAATAGTACGTGCTAATGGATTATAACAAAGAAAACCGTAAGGTCATGATCGATTATTGTGGTTATGAATTTCTAGTGTACTAGTGTTTCTTGATGTTTATTTCATAGTTTCTAAGTGAGGATTGTGTGTAAGGTTGGTTGTAAATCATGTTTAGCACTAGACATTAAGTTTGAAACAATTGATGGCAATGGAGGTGGATGTGATGATTTCTTGATTAATGATACTAGTTATATGGAAGTGATCTATATGCTTGAACAGTGTATGCAAGTGCCTAAGTTTATTTGATTAGTAATGAAGTATGATGTTGTATATGTGATGTAGAAGTATGCCCAAGGTGGTATGAAGCTGTAGTATTTTTCTAAGGCTATTATATGTTGTGTGTGGCTACTGGTACCGTTGAGTTGCTAGGTTGAAAAATACTAGCTAGATGGTATATGGTGTTCTAAATAGCCAAGTTAAGGACCTTTGATTGATAGCGTTGAGCCTTTTGATATGTACTTGATTCTCATGGTAGAGGAAAATAAGTTTGAAGTTGCTATGTTGGTAGACTACGATAGAAATAAAGTGGCTCATTGAAGACTTGGTGATACCCATGTTAGGTGTTATAATCTAAGCTCAAGTCCTTGAAAGTCGTGCTAATAGAAATAAGAGTAGAGGCACTAGAGGGTGTGCACTTCAACTTTGGGGATACTCATGAAGATTCGAAGTTAATAAGTGTTCGAGTAATAGATGATGACTATTGGGGTTACAAAATGATAGAGTGTGCCTCAGGAGGTAGTATTAGCAGTGGACGTTCCACTCTCATATGTGGTCTTTCGATTTAAGTTTTATTAATTTTGTGTATTGTCATATTTTATAACCCAGAGTGCAGTGAGTGCAGTTAAGTTTAAAGTCTAGTAAGGTATCTCCCAAAAAATTTAAGATGATGGCTTGAAGCTGAGGGGGAGATGACTAAACGAATAACCAAGTAAGACTCTCAGATTCTTATAGTGATGTCATGAGAATGTAGAACATCAAAAAGTAAGGGTGAATCTCAACCCATTCCTATCTCAGTATTTCTCAGTGATCCTAATACCTACTCATACTTTACGATTTAGTTCCATGGTCAGTTCACGTTCATACATATGATAAAGTCATGTACTCACGCTTTATAATGTGCTCCGTTTCCCTTACTCATGTTTTACGCTAAATAATTGGCGAGATTAAGCTTATAGCCATGAATACCCTAAATTCAGAACGCTTTGGTGAGTCCCTGTTGTTGTTTTGCTATTCATCAGGCCTCAGATGAGTGTCAAGCTTCATATAGTATCATTCCATGCCTCCAGATCTTATGTTCTAACCTTTTTGTGACTTTTCCTTATGTGATGATAGTGGTGGTGAGTAATTATTCCTTGTTGATGAAAGATCACAGTACGCTTGTTTAGATAAGGCCATAAGTATGAAGTAAGATTTGGGGCCAAGTTTTTATTTATATGATGGTTAGTGGAGTTTTGTATGTGTATGCTCTTGGGGTAGCTCGTGGGAGTGATAGTGATAGTGGTTTAGAGAATATGTGAAGTATGCCTTTATGAGTGTTTGCTTTGAAGTTCATATGTGGTTATAAAGATAGGCTTGAATGACATGTTTAGATTGTTGTAAAGGAACGCTATATGCACTAGCGACTTCATAGTAAGAGTTCAGAGTAGTCATTGAAGTGGTAAGGCATGTTATACTTAGGATGTGATCTTTAAAGGAGATATAGAAGATTGAATCATATGGTTTAGAATAAAAGCGTGGTCTGGCCTGTTGTATTTTTGTGACTTAGAGTTAGGCTTGATCACGGCGAAGGGATTAAGTTATTTCCGACATTAGTAAAAAGATTTGTCAATGCTCATATGAGAATTTTAAGCTGAGTTGAATGAATATGATATTTAAGGAGAATAGTATAGTTAAGTGATATTCGAGAAGTGTGCTAAGCTTGAAAGTAAGAAGTCGTAATGCCAAAGGCCTGGTAATTCTATCCTAATTTAGGAGCTATATGCCTATGTTCCCGACTACAGAGTAGTGTCAATGTGGTGATTCCTCAGTTGGATGTCTTGTGTAATCCATACCCAAGATTCATGGCTCCTTATTACTGCTAGAATTTCTTTAGAGAATTGTGATGAAGAGATACTCCAGTTAAGTATGAGGGTGTAGTATAATTCAATCTATATCGCCAATAAGTCAGTTTAGCAGTTAGATTCGCATGACTTGTTTTCTCGTCTTTGCACTTATTCATGCTACTCGAAATCTCAGACATGCTACTATTCTAAGATAGAATATACCAGTAGTTACGAGTATAGCCCATTTCATGCATCATGTGTTAAATTTAGATTCCAGATGTTCAGTTATGATTCAATTCGTAGGTGCCCTATGCATCGCCTCAGTTTTCCGAGTATCTTAGTGAATTGAGCATTCATAGAGGGACATAGGGTACCAAGGGGGAGATACCCCATTCAGTTGCATGCATAGATTCTTATTACAATCTTCACATCAGTTATTATTGTGTATTTAGCCATACGTTCATACATTAGTTCAGTCAGATATGCATGCATTAGAAATGCATGTTCAATAGAAAAGTTTAGCTTATCAGTGTATTCAGTCCTGCATTCATGAGAACAACTCGGCCACAGATCCATGCACCAGATATGCATGATTCATTATGAGAATTTAGCCTATGAGTAGCTTCAGTTGTGTATTCCATGCCTCGGATATGCATGTCGGGCATAAGCATTTAAAACATCAGTAGTTCCTATCTTATAGTCATGTTTCCAATCAGTGTATTCTTTCTTAGGGAACATATCATGTCCGCGTTATCCCATGCCCTTAAGACTTCGACATTCTATCCATCATTCGAGGACGAATGATTCCAAGGGGGAGATAATGTAACACCCCGCATTTCGGGCTAGAATAAAAACCTTGACTCTGATGCATTGATAATCCCAGAGCCTTAAATCCTATGCCAATGTGGCATATTTATGTAGTATATGAATCCATTTGAGCATGAATTTAGACCATAGAGGTCCTTCAACTCAAGAACGAGTTGAAACTATTTCGATCGATTAAGTTTTAGTAGATGTTGTAATTTGTGCCAGTTTCTATCGACCATAACTCTCTGTATATGTCGAATTAGAGAGCCTACTATGTGTCAAATTATAGGTCTTCGAGTTAAATTTTCAACGATACCAATTTTTCTAAAATCCAACACCCGAGCAAGAAGTTATGGCCTTTCAAAGTAGTATGCGTCGCCTAACCAATCGCACATGGCCACTGGAAAGCATATGCAATAGCATATGCAGCTCCTATGTAAATATAGGCGATATCATATGCGGGACCTATGTAAATATAGGCGATATCATATGCGGCGCCTATGTAAATATAGGCGATATCATATGCGGCGCATATCTTATGGTTTCAAGTGACTTAAACACTCCATTTTTGGGGCAAAATGGTCCTTTC
>NW_025848468.1:0-1844 GCF_002878395.1 Capsicum annuum | reverse complement strand
GAAGTCCTTTCATGTCTCCCTTTTTATTGTCGTAATCTAGAAATAGTATATGTTTTGAGATGACATTAAAAATAGAGTTGTTATATTAATTACTAAAGCTGTTATAAGAGAAAGTTGAGAGAAATATGAAATAGTTTTAAAATATGATATTCTGCCTCAATCCAGCAAAAATGGGATAAAATGAAGATTGTTATAAAACAAGAAAGAATAAAGAAGAAGAGTAGAGAGAATAGAGAGAGTAATTGTTATTTCTTCTCTTGAGGGATGATTTACAATGAAGGAAGCCCTTCTATTTATAGGGAGAATTTGCCTTAGTTTCACACTAAAAGACAAATACATCAAATCCTGATAGACATCAAATAGATCTTGATAGACATTCACTATAATTGATATATATCATAACACTCCCCCTTGAATGTCTAACAATACGCATATAGGCTGCCTCATTAAAAACCTTATAAGGAAAACCCAGTGGGACAAAACCTCGTAAGGGAAAAAGAGTACAGCGCGTATTAGCTCCCCCTAATAAGAACATCCTTGAACCTTTGCATTCCGATCTTTTGCACCATCTTCTTGAAAGTTGCAGTTGGAAGAGACTTGATGAATAAATCCGCCACATTGTCACTTGAACGAATCTGTTGTACGTCAATATCACCATTCTTTTGGAGCTCATGTGTATAGAAGAGCTTTGGCGAAATGTGCTTAGAAGAGCTTTGGCGAAATGTGCTTCGTTCTATCTCCTTTTATGAATCCACCTTTCAGTTGTGCTATGCATGCTGCATTATCTTCATATAAAATTATGGGTACTTTATCACATTTCAAGCCACATTTTTCTCGAATGATATGTATTATGAACCTCAACCACACATACTCTCGGGTTGCTTCATGAATAGCTATAATCTCAGCGTTATTCGATGAAGTGGCTACGATAGACTGCTTTGTTGATCTCCAAGATATGGAAGTACCCCCATATATGAATACATAACCTATTTAAGACCGAGTTTTATGCGGGTCGGATAAGTATCAAGCATCAGCATAACCAACAAGATCGGAATTGCAATCTTTAGAATAAAATAAGCTTATATCGGTAGTCCCCTTTAGATACCGTAATATGTGTTTGATCCCATTCCAATGTCTCCTAGTAGAAGCAGAACTGTACCTTGCTAGCAAATTTACTGAAAAGGCAATATCAGACCTTGTAGTATTTGCAAGATACATTAGTGCACCAATTGCACTAAGATATGGTATTTCAGGACCAAGGAGTTCCTTATTCTTTTCTTGAGGTCAAAATGGATCCTTATCCACATCAAGTGATCGAACAACCATCGGAGTACTTAATGGATGTGCTCAATCCATATAGAATCATTTCAACACCTTTTCTGTGTATGCAGATTGATGGACAAAGATACCGTTTGTCAAATGCTCAATTTGCAAACCAAGGCATAACTTTGTCTTTCTAAGATCTTTCATCTCAAACTCTTTCTTTAGGTAATCAATTGCCTTTTGAAGCTCTATTGGTGTTCCAATAAGGTTTATGTCATCGACATAGACAACAAGTATAACAAACTCCGACGTTGTTTTCTTTATGAAAACATATGGGCAAATTTCATCATTCGTATAACCTTCTTTAGATAAATATTCACTAAGACGGTTATACCGCATGCGTCCAGATTGCTTCAAACCATACAATGATCTTTGCAATCTAATGGAATACATTTCCCGAGGCTTTGAACTATATGCTTTCGGCATTTTAAATCCTTCAAGAATTTTCATGTATATCTCATTATCAAGTGATCCATATAGATAGGCTGTTACCACATCCATCAAATGCATTTCAAGTCTCT
>NW_025848467.1:2426-4187 GCF_002878395.1 Capsicum annuum | reverse complement strand
TTTTTTACGTTCCCAAAAAGCATTAGGAAATTCGGAACAAATTTCATTTCCAAAATTTTTGTGGAGATTAGATATTTTAGTAATCATCTCCGGGGTTTTTAAGGACTGCTCAATTTTCTTTATGTGAATGTCTTGTTTAAGAAAATTGATATGGGAATACAGTCGGTTAATTTTAAAAATAGTTCGCTCTTTAATAAGGTTACCTTCTTTTTGCGAGAGAGGCCTTAATAAAGGGAAGAATAAGTTTTGGTTCAAAAGAGTTGTATGAATTCCGTCGTAGTCACTCCAGTAACGTCGAATCTGGTTGACGAAAGGTATTCCTAAAATGATATCTTCTATGATATCTGATGACGAAGTCATTAACAAGGCAAATGCCATTGTTACAAACATGAGCTTTAGGGAGCTGATAATGGATTTCCATTTTTTCTCCCGTGGCTGAGTAAAGATGAGAGGTACACTTTTTAAGGTACTTTGTAGGTACTAGACCTTTAACGATACAGTTACTATCTGCACTTGTATCAAAGAGTGCGACTCTGTTAAGAACAAAGTCTTTATTTATGACAATTTTTACGACTATATGTTCGCTATAATCCTTTAGGGATGTAATAGCATTGCCGGATGTGGAGGGAGAATCGGAGCCGGGAAAGAAATTAGGCTCTGGTTCTCGGAGATGGTCATTTGGGATGATTGGAAAGGCTTTAGGTGATTCCGACGGAGAAAGCTTTTCTGGGGAAGATATATTTTTTAGGACTTGATCCATAAGAACGTTATGTTCTACTTGGTCAAGTCGTAGTTTCAGATTTTTGATCTCTCCCTTTAATGTAGAGATTTCTCCCTTAAGATCAACAATAGAAGGTTCTGCAGGTTTGTCAAATCTAGACATAACTTGCTTCATGCTAAAGGGCTGAATAATGGGTTTGGGGGGTTTCTCTTCATGAGAAAGCATTAATCGCTTGAGTTCTAGAAGATATTTATTTCTATCCTCATCATCCTAGATGTGTTCTATAATGTCAAACAGGAATTCTTTAGGATTTCCTGAAATGACATTAACAGTCTTTCTGGTGGAAGAGCAAAATGTACCGATACAAGCGCATTCTTTGCCAGATTGGGATTGATCCATCTCATAAGCGGCGTTGATGAATTCTTCATCGCTGTAGTTGTCACTGGACGAGGCATAGGAGTCAGAAAACTCAGAAGACTCAGGTAAATCTTCCATTATAGAGAATAAACTTGTTCTGGTTTCTTCAGAGAGATCTAATTGGTTTATTTTCTTCTTCTTATTTGACTTGCAGTCTTTCACTCTGTGGACTGTCTTGCCACAAGTCCAACAAGTGTCCTTAGTTTTAGAGATTTTTCGTTTGGTCTTTCTACTACGCTTAGAAGATTCTCCTTTGAAGGACCTTTTTTAAGATTCCCCTTTGAAGGACCTTCTGTTTGAGGTGGTCCTTTTGGAGGACTTCTTCCTATGTTTTTTGCTAGGACTAGTGAAACCATAGTCCTGGCAGAAGGTTCCTAACCCATATTTGGAAGTACTATCTTTCTTGAGTTGTTTCTTAAGTTTAAGGTCAGTGTAGAGATCTATCCCTACGGTGGTGATGAAACTTATCAAGTCGCCATAGGTTAAGATATCGTAAGGAATCTTTCCCTCAAATCTATCTTCAATTTTGGTTCTAACCTTTTCTGCAAACAGAAAAGGGAGACCACTAATGAATCGTTCCTTCCAGAAATCATTATTGCAATCAGGTCGGATCATGACCTTTA
>NW_025848467.1:0-2326 GCF_002878395.1 Capsicum annuum | reverse complement strand
TCTCCCTTCTCTGTTTGCAGAAAAGGGAGACCACTAATGAATCGTTCCTTCCAGAAATCATTATTGCAATCAGGTCGGATCATGACCTTTACTAAAAAGGTATCTTTGTACCACCTGAAGTCTGCTAGGTCTTTGCAGGTAAGATTATTAAGGATTTCTAAACTCCTATCCTGGAATAATATGGGTTCTCCTATGAAGTGTCTTGCTATGTGGTATAGGAGAGTGGCACAAGCGTCTTGTTTTGCGACTTGCTCTAGAACTTCTTGGCCATTTTCACTTTTGACCACTGTTTCTATGGCTGTGGCTCCATAGATAAGGTTCTTAATGTCATCAGTGAAGTAGTTGTCCCACCAATGTTTTATCATACCAGTGAAACCCGAAACAATCATGGTAGATGCTTCCTTATCAGTGGCTCCTCTAATTTTGTAAGCCGTGATGGAAACACCCATTTCATGGAGTTTGTTTTAGATTTGGTGTTCAGCCAAACCGTCAATATTTCACTCAGTTATTCCTCTACCATCATGGTTGAAAGTTAAGAGGTAGGGATTTTTCTCAAATTGGATGTCTGGAGGAGAGGGTTTTTTATTATAGTTTTTCTTAGTGGAAAAACGATCACTGGTAAGTTTAGAAAGAGAGTTTTTCTAGTTGTTGGACTTTGCTGGCTCGGAGATCTTAAACTTGGAAAGTTTTTCGTTGATTTTTTCCTATATTTTTCCTGATACTTTGAAGTCATCACTAAGATTAGGAAATTTTTCCTTTTGGAATTTAGGAATCTTAAAGATGGGGTTGGCTATAAGATTAGGGTTTGGAGCCCCTTTTTGAGGACCGAGGGAACTAAAAGGAGGTATCGAATTTTTATTGTCACCTATTTGCTGGGATATAGTATAAAGGACCTAATTAGTATAGTTGTTTTGTTCAACTATCCTATCGAGGTCTCTATTGATAGGGGTTGATAGAGGTCTATCATGTTTCTTCTTGAAGGGTGAAGCATTGAGGACTTCATTGGAATGAGGAATTTTTATCCCTTCAAGAGGAGGAGTAACGAATTCAATTATCTTGTTACTCTGGGTATACCATTTATTAATGATAGCATTAAGGGATTCATTTTGGTTTTCTATTCTCCCGGTGAACTCAAACCATTGAAAGAATTCTATGTCACATCAGAGTCTTTTCATATCGGCTATCCATAGCCGTACTAACTCCTTTTTTTGTTTTTTGGAATAGATACTGGTGTACCATTTCCTTTTAATTGCGTCTTTAGAGAGGTACCAGCGGACTTCAAGAGCTTTAAGGTCAGGTGTATACTCTTCGTCAGATTTGATGACGAGTAGGCTGGGGTCTATCCTAATCTTTTGACGAGATATGATAGGGAGAGGTTCCATATCAGAGGCTGTAGGACTGCCTGGATCATAAAGATTTTCAGGTTCTAGGGACTCATGGACCTTAGTGGATTGCTGATAATAAACTTTCGGGACAGGACCACCGGTTATTGAGTGGGAGGGTTGTTCCCTAGCTCCTATAGAGTGGTTTATTTCTTATCTCTAATCTTAGAGGTTAATCTCCAAAGGGTGTCTTTATCATTGGGTCTAAGTTAAGAATTCTAACTCAAAAGGTCCTTCTTTACATTCGATTCCAGTGGTAAATGATTTCCCTGAGGTCTTTCCGAGTGATCTTCCAGGTGTTCCTTCGGATAGGGAGATTAAGTTTGGTATTGATTTGGTTCTGGACACTTTTCCAATATCTACCCTCCTTATAAAATGGCTCTAACTGAGTTGCAGAAATTTAAGGAGCAACTTAAAGACCTTTAGGATAAGGGTTTCATCTGTCCTAGTGTATCTCTATGTGGTGCATAGGTTTTATTCATGCACAAGAAGGATGGTTCCCTTCGGATGTGCATTGACTATAGAAAATTGAATAAGGTAATAGTTAAGAACAAATATCCTCTCCCAAGGATCCAAATTTTATTCTAGGATAGATCTTTGGTATCGGTATCATCAACTTAAGATTAGGGATGAGTATATCCCTAAGATGGCTTTTTGTACTCGGTATACATACTTTGAGTTCTTGATGATGTCATTCTATATGACTAATATCTCAATTGCATTTATGGATTTGATAAATAGGGTTTTTAGTCAGTGTCTAGATCTTTTTGTCATTGTGTCCATTGATGACATCTTGCTGTATTCTAAAGGTAAGGTGGATCATGCGAATCACCTCTATGTGGTGTTGCAGACCTCGAAAGAGCAGTAGTTGTATGACAAATTCTCCAAGTTTGAATCTTGATTGAATGCTGTGACTTTTCTTTGTCATATTATTTCTAGTAAGG
>NW_025848466.1:1544-2887 GCF_002878395.1 Capsicum annuum | reverse complement strand
AAATGTTTCTCTTCCATACTCTAATTTGTGCTATGGTGTTGCCCATATGAAAGTAAAGCTATCCCAATTCTTTTCTTACTTTGATGTGCCCAGATATGTCTTGTGATTCGAGTAATTCAAGTGCAGAAGTTTAGGGTCTAAATGGTATGGTCCTTTTTAATTGAGTCATATAAGAGTTTAAAGTTTTTGCAAGGACTTAAGAAGAGTTCGTTAGTGCTTCAGAGTGTATCGATTTTTGTGTGAACTTTGATTCTGATGAAATCGTGCTTTTCGGCATGCAGTATTAAGAGTATTCCATTTTTTTCAAAAATTTATGTTGCAGATGTCATGCTTCAGGGGAAATAATGTGTAGCAGAATGTTGGAACTGTATTTCCACCCGATTAGTAGTATAAATTAAAGTGTCGGTGTCATAATCTATTGGTAGTGAGATTAGACCAAGAGGTTGGTGATATGAAGTCGCAAAGTTAGAAGTCAGAGTGAGGGTGACTTTTGTGTAAATAAATGTTTTAGATGAATAACCGATGTTTGAGAATGATTTACCACTTTATAGTGATAGACTAATGTGGTAGCTGTAGCGTGTGTATATTGTATGGTAGTTAGCGGCGGAAGTGTTTGACTCAGATTTTTATTTATACAGAGTAAGATGTTTATCCTTAGACCATTGAATATTATGTGTCAATTTTCTATCTCTTGTAATATGTAATCTTGTTATCATAGTGTTTTTGAAAAACAAAAATTAAAGTCTAGTGAAGTCGTGTGGGGCTCTTTCGATTCACGAGCATAGTTGCTTTGTTATTCATTTCATTTTCTTGTTCAAACACACAAAAATCAAAGTTTAGTGAAGCCGTGTGAGGCCTATTTCGATTCATTAGCAACTTGTTGTTCAATTTGTTGTTCTTGTGTTGGTTGAATATATGTATAGTCGAATCTTTTCGCATGAGATTGAGTTGGTAATAAAGTGATACGTCCTTGTGTGTTATTTTAGTAGAAGGTAGAGAAGGAGTTATTAGTTAAGGTGAATTGTTGTCTGCTTGAAGTATGAAAATGACTAAATGAGCTAGTAAGTTATAATTATAGACTCATGGTTGTTTGTGGAATTTGAAAGTAGTCTAAATGTACGCTTGGGTAAGTAAGTGTGAGGTGAGAAAGCCGTATAAGTAGATAAGATTGTATGGGGTTATAATATAAGATTAAGGTTGACCATGTCTATTATGTGACTTTACCCCCTTGACCTTTTTTTCGTTGGTAGTTATAAACTAGTACTACTTGTGAGAAGGTATGTAGTAGATTTTTGAGGTATTTGGGACATTCTACCCAAATACCTCAAAAATCTACTACATAC
>NW_025848466.1:0-1444 GCF_002878395.1 Capsicum annuum | reverse complement strand
AGTAAGTTATAATTATAGACTCATGGTTGTTTGTGGAATTTGAAAGTAGTCTAAATGTACGCTTGGGTAAGTAAGTGTGAGGTGAGAAAGCCGTATAAGTAGATAAGATTGTATGGGGTTATAATATAAGATTAAGGTTGACCATGTCTATTATGTGACTTTACCCCCTTGACCTTTTTTTCGTTGGTAGTTATAAACTAGTACTACTTGTGAGAAGGTATGTAGTAGATTTTTGAGGTATTTGGGTAGAATGTCCCAATTTGATGGACTAGTATATTATGTTGCCTTCTTCATTAGTGGTAGATGATTGATGCTAGACTATTGGCTTGAATTTAATGTAGGATGTGGATGTAAGAATAGTGTCTTAAGATTAATGATGAATATTTTGTGAGAATTGTGTGTCAGGTTGGGTTGTAAATCATGCTTAGCACTAGACATTAAGTTTTAATAGTTGATGTCCATATAGGTGGACGTGATGATTTCTTGGTTAATGATACTAGTTATATGGAAGTGATCTAATAGGCTTGAATGGTGTATGCAATAGATTAAGTTTATTTGATTAGTAACAAAGTATGATGTTGTATGTATGTGGTAGAAGTATGCCCAAGGTGATATGGAATTGCAGCATTTTCTAAGATTATTACATGTTGCGTGTGGCTAGTAGACATAGTAGTACCGTTGAGTTGCTAGGTGGAGAAAGACTAGTAGTATGATTCATCAAAGGCTTGGTGATATCCATGATTAAGTGTTATAAGCTAAGTTTGTATTTTTGAAGGTTGAACCGACTGAAATAAGAGTTGAAGCGCTATAGGGTGTGTACTCCGACTATGGGAATACTCATGAGGATTCGAAGTTAGTAAGTGTTCAAGTATTATGTGATTGACTATTGGGGCTATAGAAAGATAGAGTGGTCTTAGAAGGTAGGATTAGCAGTGGGTTTTCCCCTTCCAGGTGTAGCCATTCGGGTTAAGTTCTATTAATTGCATGTATTATTGTATTCCAGACCCCAAAGTACAATGAGTGTAGTTCAGTTTAGAGTCTAGTAAGGGATCTCTCAAACTTAAGATGATAGCTTAAAACTAAGAGGGAGATCATAAAACAAGTGACCAAGATAGTCTCTCAGATTCTAGTAGTAATGTCAGTATGATATTGAACATCAGGAAGTAAGGGTGAGGCTCAACCCATTCTTATCTCATTATTTTTCAATTATCCCAATACTTAATCATGCTTTACGTTTTAGTTCCATGATCATAGTTCATGTTCATGTATATGATAGAGAATCACGTGCTCTTCCAGTTCTAAAATAAGGAGTTCCAGTTCATTCAGTAGTCGGAGTCACATTCCATATGTTATGAACTTCAAATTGAGGTCATGCAGCTCATGACTCATTTACTCACGCTTTATAGTGTGCTCAGTTCCCATAATTCATGCTATACTCTTTATG